>NW_004568999.1:0-1145 GCF_000260355.1 Condylura cristata
TTTTTTTTCATCTCAATTGTGAAATTCTTTTTTTTTTAAAGATTTTTTTTTAATGCATACAGATCTGGGTTACAGCCCAGAGGTGCAGGGGGCAGTGAGAGGATTCACCAGAGACAGACTGGGAAACAGAAGAGGCAGTTTGACTGAAATACAGTGCTGAGGGGAGCAGTGAACAAGACAGGAGAGATCTGCCATGCCATATGGATCAACTCCCTGGCTGGGGATAGAACTCATGCTGAAGCGGCTAGCTTCCCAGTGCTGCACTTTAACCCATTGTGCCACCAGGGAGAGCCCCCTATGAAATTCTTAAAATAGGTGCATAAAAGAAATTTGAGCTGATAATTCAGGTAGGTGGCCAAAAAGGGCCGCACTATCCTTGACTGAACACCAATATATAACCATGGGGTAAAGAGGAAAAATTACTGCACTGTGTATATAATACTGGATTTGTATGATTTTGGAATAAATTAATAATCAACTGTCAAGGTGAGTTTCAACAAATTGATCACCTGGGTAAATCAATCCTTGTTTAAAAATTTTTTTAAAATTTGATGGTTATACTTCATTTACTTTATTTCCAAAACTGCATCACAAGCATCTCAGATATTTTCTTTTTTGAACTTTTCTCACAGCATTACTTTACTGTTCTTATTAGTTTGTACACATCTCATTTTATAAGACTGGGAAACTTTCAAAAGCAAAGGCTAAGCACTTTATATTCCAGCATCCATCTCAATGTCTCAGTGTACTGCACATTTGCTGAATAAATGCACAGGCGGATGGACCAATGGACAGATAAATGGATAAAGGGCTTAGGTCATTAATTTTTCTATTAATCTTACACTGTTAAAAATCTGAATTACTTCACACTGATACCCAGGTGGAGGCTTTTTTGATTGAATAATATTTATCTTTATAGACTTTTCACCTATTTAAAATATTTCCCAATATCATATGTATGATAAAATTTTCTATGTTACCAGAACCCAACTGCTTCATTTGTGGGAGCCAGCGGGAGCAGTCGTGTTCTTTCAATCTGCTGCTCCACCGCATTATATGACCTGGATTGTGGAATGGACCAATCAGATGCCAGCTATAAGCTGATCGTGCTAAGGAGTCCACAGACCTTTTAGGTAACATTATAT
>NW_004569000.1:0-1144 GCF_000260355.1 Condylura cristata
TTAGCATAACCTCCCTCAGTCCCAAATGTTTTGTCACAAATGGCATGATTTTTAGTATTACATTCTTTTTAAGTATTATTTTTAGTATCCCATTATGTATACATATCACATATAATACAGTCATTTGTTCTTGACCACTTATACTATTCCCACTCTATAACTAACAGGGGAGCATATAAAATATTTCAAAGTAGAGTTGCATTCTTGGGACAGACATCCAGGAGTAGAATTGCAGGTTTACTTTTGAAAAACCTCAATACTGTTTTCAATAGGGATGGACCAGTTCATGGTAAAATCACTATGGAAAGCTGTGTGGAAGTTTCTCAAACTGCTAAAAATGGAGCTTCCATATGATCTAGCAATTCATCTACTAGGTATCTACCCAAAGAACATAAAAACATGAACTCAAAAGGACAGCTTTACCCCTATGTTAATTGTTGCTCTATTTACAATAGAACAACCCAAATGCCCCCAAACTGATGACTGGCTCAAGAAGATGTAGTCCATATCCACAGTGGAATATTACTCAGGAATCAAAAAGATAAACTCATGTCACTTGCAGTAACATAGATGGATCTGGAAAGTCCACCTATGCCTAGTGAAATAAGCCAGAAAGAAAAAGAAAAATATAGGTGCACTCATAGCAGGAGTGTAAGGCATCAGGAAACAGATATATATATATATATAGTAATAAAGTGAAAAAGAACATAAACTAACAACTATAAACTAGAGACATTTTATAGGGGAAGAGAGAAGAACAGGATCAAAACAAGAGTGGGAAGAGCAAAGAGGACTATGGTGATGGCACAATAAAAGTCTAAATGACATTCTTCAAAGAAATAAAGCACATATTGTTGAGATTCATATGGAACCACAAAAGACCTCAAATAGCCAAAACCCTCATGACTAAAAAGAAAGAGAATGGAGAAATCACAATCACAAACTTCAAACTATACTACAAAGCCATAATAATCAAAACTGCACAAAGAAAATTTGTTCAACAAATGGTGCTGAGAAAACTGTGAAGCTACATATAAAAAAATGAAACTAGATCACTACCTTGCACCATGCACAAAAACCAACTCGAAATGGATTAAAGACCTAGACATAAGAGCGGAAACCATAAAATACCTGGAAGCAAAGA
>NW_004569001.1:0-1144 GCF_000260355.1 Condylura cristata
CAAGCCTGCGCCTTCAGCTCCCATCAGAATTCCCCAAACCGCGGGACTGCACCTCGGCGCGTGGTCTGTGGTGAGTGGAGCCACGCCGGGCCCCCAGCTTGCCCGCCTCGCCCCTCCCCTGCCTCAGCCCACCTGGCTCACCCGCAGGCCCCGGGACTCCTGTGCCTGCAGGCCCTGGGGGCAGGGCTGTGCCAGTGCCTGGGACGGGGAGGGGCTGGGGCGGAGGGGAGCAGCAGGGGCTGGAGCAAGCCCACAGGTGGGGCAGGAGTCCCGCGGGCAGTGGCCACTCTTCCCCTGAACAAAGTCGGTTGGGCTGAGTCAGAGGGACCTGGCACTTGCCTCTGGGGTGGTTCTTCTAAGGGAGTCAGCAGCCCTGCTTGGGGGCTCTGAAGGGCTAGTTTCGATTTCCTCTCATTGCACAGAGAGGAAACCCCGGTCCAGAGAGGCGGGGCTGGGCCACAGGGCGACCGCAGAGCACAGAGGCGGTGCTCGGCCCAGGGCCCCACCTGGCACGGCACAGCCCCATGGGCCAGAATGGACCGTCTCCCCCCGCCCCCCAACGGATGCTTATCACGGAGAGGGGGGCTGATCAGTGTTACTGAAGACACCCCGAACTGACAACCAGGCTCTGCGTTGCCTGAGGCCGAGCAGGTGATAGAGGGAAGGAGATGCTGGGGTGCTATGCAGCTGGGAAAGTGGGGGCAGCAGCGCAGGGGGCGGGGGGCAGCGGTCAGCCACCCTGCTCCTGCAGCCTGGCCGCCAGCGGACCCCGGGGTGCTGCTGCCGAGGTTGCAGGACAAAGGGTTCCCCGGGTCCAGGAGCCAGTCCTGTGGCCCTCTGGCCCCAAGTGGTGCCCTGAGCCTCTGGGGGAGATGTGGGCGGGCCTGAGGGCAGCATCTGGAGGCACAGCGGGGGTGGAGGCCCCTGTGGGCCCTAAGTCTGGCCAGAGCTCCCGCCTGCAGGTCAGGCCTCCCGCAGCGGCAGCCCCGGGAGCCCGCTAGGCAGCAGGCTGGCCCAGGAGGCCCCTGCGGTCAGGAGACCACCAGGAACGCTGGGCGGCAGTGCCCCGCTGGCCCCAGGAGCAGGGCTGCCCCGGCCACGCCGGCCTCCATGCGCAGAGGGCGGGCCGGACGCGGGAGAGGCC
>NW_004569002.1:0-1084 GCF_000260355.1 Condylura cristata
GTGTGAGCAGAGTCCTGGGGTTCACTCCGGGCCAGGTTTCTTCATGGAGCCGGCCGGTCAGGGCTCGCGACCAGCTGCTGAGGCCACCCCGGTGTGCGTGAGACAAGAGCCACCCTTCTCCCTTGTCTTCAAGGAGCAGGGCTCTGAGAGAAAAGGCCGCAGGAGTCGAGTACTCGTGTGCGAGCCTAAGCAGGCAGCCAGACCTGCCCCCCAGGGAAAGGTTTGCTGAGAGGGAGCCCTCATGGGTGCAGGCGGGCGGCCTGCCTTTCTGAGCTGACTCCGCAGAGGGAGGCCAGCAGCGCGGAGATGCCCCGGCCTGGAGTGAGCCGTGCCGCCGTGCACAGGGAGCCTGGTCACCCAGGAGCCCCTGAAAACTCATTGGTGGGCAATAGGCTGCTGGCCCGTGCCCATGCAGAGACCACCCCGATATCATCCCATCACCTGTGAAGCGTCTCAGGGCTCTGGGTGGTGGCCCGCTGGCTGCCGCTCTTGAACAAGGAAGTCGACTGCTGCAGGGAGCTTGCTGCTTGGCAACATTTGGCCCCAGGGCCCCATCTCTGCATCTGGAGCCTCAGGCATGTGCCTTTGACATTCCCTCCCGCAGTCTGCCTCGGTGGGCAGCCTGACAAGTGCTCGGCCCTTCGGCCGAGGCTTAAGGCACTACGGGATTGGCTTTCCCCGACTGGGTGCATGGTACCTTCTGTTCTTTCTGTGCCCACCTCTTTTCACGAGGGAGGTTTGCGTGAGGTTTTCTAAAACTTCCCTCCGCCACGCCGCACCCTGGAACACGGGAGACCTGTGGCTCCAGCCGGCCCCGGGCGCCCGAGGCCGGGGAGCAATTCCCGCGCTAGGCCTGGCTCGGCTCTTGCGAGATGCGCGTGAACTGGGGCCCTGTGTCCAGGCAACGGCCTTGGGCTTCTCCCGTGGAGGGGGACCTGCAGCACAGGTGTCTGGCCTGGGGCTAATCAGGCCAATCCAGCTGCCCCGATCTCGCCGACTCTCACGTGAACTCGCGTGGCTGGGGACAGCTGGGCTCATAAAGGCTCTGGAGAAGATGTGGGCCGAGGGCTCCCGTGACCTGCCA
>NW_004569003.1:0-1095 GCF_000260355.1 Condylura cristata
CATAGTTTCAAGTTTAAGAGACTAGCTTCTCCAGATGATAAATACAATAATTCTAAGGCACAACAATCATAAAATTGATGATATTAAGAAATAGACTAAGAAATATGACTTTGAAGTAATCTTTAATAACTAAAAAAATGAAATTCTGAATTTATAATGCAAATGTGACTGTAATTCTTTCTTGGAAGGTAAATCAGTAGACATATATTTAGAACTAAGATAAATTCATTGAATATTAGTTCTAAATATTCTCCAAACCCTAAGTGCCCTTGGTGGCATATATACAGGATGATATAGTGTGCTATATAATGTTAGCTAGTTTGTTGATGATAGGAATGTGTAGATCCCCACGTTGGAAATATTTTTATTTCAATTGAGTGCCTAAGATGTAACAAGTATCAGGAATCAGTGATATGAAACTTTATTCTTCAATATTTTTTGTTAAATATTTATCTACTACATACTATCAACTATACTTATACTGCCTTAATGTAGTTTACAAATGTGCTAGGAACACAGACCTATGCATTGATACATAAAGGAAATAGGTTAAAAGCCATGGTAAGGCCATGCCCAGGGTTCTGCTGGATATCACACATTTCTGTAATCCAAATTACAAACTTGTTGATCCTGACACAAAGTATAATTCGTTCAGGTTAAAAAAATCTTAATATTTATCATTTTTTTTGTTAAGTTCTAATAAGTTTATACCAGCTATATGTTTCATCTATGAGACTATGTGGTATACAATTTTAGCCCTCTCAAATGTGATCAATGTTGCCATAATTCCAGTTTAAAATCATACAGATTCTCTTTTCTATTTTTAATCCTCTTCATGGCATCATTCATTGTCTACTGGAAATCATTTTAGTAAATCAGGTTCATCCACTAAGCACTTCATAAAGACAACTCCATGAAACATTCCAAGATTATCACAAGGAATTGCTTTCGTGTGCCATTAAAAGAAATGAAATAAGCAGAATGGACTGCTGAAAGAGTTTACAGTTTTACTGCTCCTCCTGCTCCAGTGCTTAAGTCACTCAGTTAAGTTTGGATTGTCACTCACAGACTGCAAGCCAACAGCCACCACACATA
>NW_004569004.1:0-1142 GCF_000260355.1 Condylura cristata
CAAGCGCCACGCACAGCCGCGAGGCCTCATCTCTACCTGGCTGCTCTGAGACCAGGGCAGTGAGTTACAGCGAGCGGCTTTCCCGTTCCCGCCTGGGGTTCTCTGGGCCGCTCCCGCCAGCTCCCTGCAGCGCCTCCCTCCAAAGCCTCCGAGCCTTCACGCTCCTGGGCTGGGCTCCGGCGCACGGAGCGGAGCGCACACTCGTGCAGGAGCCCCAGCCGCGCCTGAGCCCTTCCTCCTCCTCCCCAGCACCCCTGCAGCAGCAGGTTGCCGGAAAACTCCCTAAGCTCCGCTCAGCGTCTGCATTCACGAAGCCACAGAGCGGGAGCAGCTCTCAGGTCAACAGGCCGCCGAGAAGCAGCTTCACTCCGGCGGCCCCTGAGGCACCTTTCTGTATTATTCAGACACATGATGAAGATGATTAAGACAGTGAAACGCCTCCCAATGCACGTTAAGCCACTTTGCCCTCTGAGATCAATACATCAAAAAAGGATGGAGGGTTTGTAAACGAGACGATAGGGGAGTTCATCTGGAGACGTCAGTGAGTGTCGGGCGCAGAGGCCGGGTCCGCTGCGGAAACTTCTGAGCTGAGAGAGGGGAAGCTGGTTCTTCTCAGGGTGACCGTCTGCTCACCGAAATCTGACTTCTCCGAGCAGCTTCCTGCCGGCCTTATGGTGACTGTTTTCTGCTTTCACGTGGACGTGGTGAGAGTCACTGCGGGAGCACGGCCACCCACACGCGAGCGCAGCCACCGAACGTGCTCTGGGGGTGAAGGCCGGCACCGAGCCCCAAGCTCTGCGCCGCGGCGGCTGGGTCGTATGACACGGACGTTGGCTGCGGCACTGGCTCCGGCAGGACCTGCCCTGCGGAGCCCTGGTAGAAGTGAAAGGTGTGTGCCCCTTGGCAGGGGGGGCGAGCGAGCCTGGCACCTCCTGGAACAAACCACGGCCTGGACGACTTTCACTCTGCACGACTGATCCAGCCCCTTGCGGAGAAGGGGCGGTTTCACGTCAGTGACTTTACACTGGGGGGCGCACTCAGTACCTCTGGCCGGCTGCTGCGGGAGGGAGAACACAGTCACCCCCGCTCCCCACAACGCAGCAGACAGACGCGAGCCCCTCTTGCAAGTGACTTCCTGTTTG
>NW_004569005.1:0-1082 GCF_000260355.1 Condylura cristata
TCCAACAAGGAGGTAAGGTATTTTTCAAGGTGTGAGATGGAAGTCTCAATTCTTTCTAAATCCTGGTCTATGGCTGCTCTTCAGGGAGGTAAAACCATGTCGTTGAATCATCAGGGAGGTCGTTCTGGCCCCCACACCAGCAATTCCTAGGCCAAACAGAGTGGCTATAGTGAGGGCTGTGAAAGGCTCTCATATGGCCCTGGCATGAATACCTGCAAACCAAGAGGCATAGAAGGTTCCCTCAGGGTGGTAAAATATGCGAGGTACAACAGTGATCATGACACAAAAATCCAGAGAGACAGCCAACACCTTAGTAGACAGACAGGGAGTAAGACCACCCTGAGAACAGACCCACCAAACCCCTTCTGCAGGGATAAGCCATTGTATTTGTTGTTTCCAGGATGTAGTCTGGACATGTGAACTACTAAGGGTGTGCGTGGAGTGAGAGGCAGTTCCCAGACAAGTACCCCTGCCACTAACCTGTTAAAGAGTAAGACCTTGGACTTTGTGACCCCACAGTCACTGGGACGGGTTGTCCGCAATGGAGGTGACAAGGGAGACGTTGAGTCCTATACCTTCATAGAATGGGGGCAATATATTGTAACACAACCAACACGATGAGGTCAGATTAGGGTTGGTAAGATTGAGGTCATGTACATTGTTTGTACTAATTCCCATAGGGGGTCTTCCCGAAGATCAGGTGTAGTCCGAACAGACACTAAAGTAGGCTCCGTACCCCCAGGTAGAGGGGTAATAAGGGCCTTGTGTGGCCCAATCAGTGCCGGGTTTATGTAACTGCGTTCTATTTGCAAGAGTATTTGTATGATTGCTCCGTGCCAAGGTCTCTGATAGAGTGCTAGGCCCCAGGCTAAGCCATTAATCCATCGAGTGTCAGCACGGCCAGTTGGAGTGACTGATACTTTAACCAAATTACTGTTCAACCAGACCATAGTCCTCACATACGGATGAGCAAATCTCATAGTAATCTCATGCACCTCCCACAGCATTCCCCATCATTGTCCACCACACAGTCCCATTGGCCACAAAAGAAACTTTCAGATACTCCACACCTAGAACTCCAG
>NW_004569006.1:0-1140 GCF_000260355.1 Condylura cristata
CTTAACCACTGTGCCACCAGGGAGGCTATAAACATATTTACCTTTTGATGATAAACTATAGTTCACGCTTCCTCATTTTATTTATTCTAATGTTCAATCTTTCCACAATGTACACAACTCCCTTTCTGTTTCAGAACCAGTCAACCAAAGCTAATGAAAACATTGGTACATCATCAGTGCAATTACACCCTGCTCCTCAGCAGGTGACAAGCAACCATAGAACGATTTTTTATTGAAAGCCTTGAAAATTCTGTTGTGGTTACGGACAAACTAAGGGTGAAACTCTGGCCTCCTGCTGCTGAAGCAGGCTGGGCAGAGCTGCCGGGTATCTGTGAATGTCCGGTTGCCTTTTTTTTTTTTTTAATGAGGTGTGATGGAATCTTAGAGTAGAACTATTTAGAAAGCAAGAGATCACAATGACAAACATTGTCATTAACCCAGTTATGGAAGGTTCCAGCAATCTAAGGTGGAGTCAGAAAAGGTTATCAGCTGGGGTGGTGGGCAGGGAGGATTATGAATCTTAGACCAACCCGATCTGACCACAAGGCAATAATTTCCACAATAATTTCATCAGAGAATATTATGAAAAAAGGAGTCCTTATCCTGGCAAAATGCATTTCTTGTTCTTTCAGAAGCTTGTCTGTGTCTCTGCAGACATCGCTCTTTCCTGTTCTCTTTTCCTCGGTAAACTTGCCGTGTGCTGATGGAAGGGAACGTCTACTGAATTCTTTGTCAGGGGGACCTGAGAACCCCCTCCTGCCACTGAACCCCATGACCTGAATTCCATCAGGTATTTTCAATTTTTTGCCCTATTTCAATTTTTAACATATTTATTGTGTTCATTTTGCCAGCTGTCAATGAAAGGCAGTCACTACAAAGCTGACAGCTACTGCGATGTCTACCCTGCCCTTTCTTTTTTCTTACAAGGTCATTTTCAACTACGCAATTGTGACAACACATGTTATAATCTAAGGCTCGACGCATTTTGGCAATTTTGAAAATTAATTGCATACAAACTGTAAAACTGACATCCGAACAAACATTTCCAAACTAGGTATTTGGGACATCTGAACCTTCCCGTCATCCTGTAGATTTTAGGCGGACAGTCTGCTGAGCGCAGACGGAGGGTGGGAGGGTGTT
>NW_004569007.1:0-1134 GCF_000260355.1 Condylura cristata
CGGCCGCAGAGGACAGGCCTCCTCCCTCCGGCGGAGACAGTGAGGTCCCCCGAGGAGGGACCCTGTTTGTTTAGAAAGAGGTCTGCTAGGGTCTCAGCAGTGTGCCCCCCAATTCATATGCTGAAATCCCAGCCCTCAAAGAGTGTTGGGAGGTGGGGTCTCAGGGAGGTGGTTAGCCATGAGGATGGTGCCCTCACAACTGAGCTCCCCCAGAGCTGTGCCCCCCCCCCGGGACCAGGGAGAAGGGGTCCTTGAGCCAGGACGCCGACCCGCACCGGACGGCTCTGCCAGAGACTCCACCTTGGAGCAGCGTGTGTCTGCCGTTCATGAGCCACCATCTGTGGGGGTCTCACACAGCCACCCACGGGGACACCCCGCTAAGTTGGCAACAGTGTTTGTCCAAGGCTCTGAAAAAGGGGAGGGGGAATGGGAGAAGGAGGGGTCCCCAGGGCAAGAGCAGAGCGCTGCGTGGTCCGAGGCTCCCGGTGTATTGCTCTCAGCCTTCCAGCTCTTCAGAAGCTCCCGGTCACAGCGGTCCCGGGTGGAGTCCTCGGGCCCCTGGGGCCAGGATGATGGGCACCGAGGTGCTGAGAGCCTGGGAGGAGCAGGTCTAGGGCACGGCCGTGGGGCGGGGGCTTCTGGCCAGGGAGGCCGGACAGGCCAGTGCCCCAGCGGGCATGTCAGTGGCACAGATTTCTGTCCTCGGACAGCCACTGACCCCCAGCGCTTGGAGTCTGCGGCTGTGTGACCACAGGGCTCAGTGCTGTGTCCAGGGCGAGTGATCTCCCCGCGGCGTCTCTTCAAGGAAAGCCACAAGGTCACCGCTGGCAGGGGGAGGGCAAGGCCGGGGGCCTAGGACCAGGCACGAGGCGGGAAGTAGACCCGCACCGGCTGACCCGGAACAGCCCGGTGCCCAGCGGCCGGCTCAGAGCAGGCGCCTCACTCACTGCACAGGCAGGACGGAGCTGACCCGCGGCCATCAGCCGGGCCCCCGCGGGGTCGGGCGCGGGGGAGCCGCGGCCAGGACGGAGCTGACCCGCGGCCATCTTCCTGGAGATGGGACCGGGCGGCGCAGAGCTGAGCCATAGCGGCTTCCTTTCCTCTCCCCTCGCTGGCACACGACTCACCAGCCAC
>NW_004569008.1:0-1045 GCF_000260355.1 Condylura cristata
TCTGTACGCACAAATAAATAAATCTTTTAAAAAAAAGTTTTTTTAAAAAAATAAGAAAATAAAAAAATAAAAGGGGAAAATTACAGATTGACAGCAACTGGATATCTCAAAGGTACCACAAGCCCAACTGCTCACAAACCAGTAAAAAGAGCATGGAAAATTGATTTAAATAAACAATACAAGTGCCTTCTCCCCAGGGGTATTAGACTAAAAATCAAAAATTCAAACTGAAACACAGGTCCCTGCTAAAATATCAGCATGACCCCAGGTCGGATGATGGAGGATTAAGGAAGGGGGAGGGTGGGATTTATATTGTCATTTTCCCTTTTGCAAACTCACTCAATTCCTTAATATCATACTCACCAAGAGTGCAAATGGAACACATACTCATGGAATCCCAATCACAAAAATACAAAAGATGTGATTAAAAAAGAAAAACAATACTCAGAACACATGTAGCCATTAAAGGTGTTTTTATTTTTTGAAAGCATCCCAATCACATCTAATTCAAAATGATGGTTTAGGTCAAAATTAGGCAAAAGGCTAGGCTTAAGCTTTTATTAAAAGTAATTTTGTGCTCACTTAAAATTCTTTGCAAATCCTCAGACTGGTCCCAGAAAAGCCTCGTTCCCATGGGGCCTCTGAGCTGAGTACTATGTGGAGCTGGGCCCAGAATATAAGAAAACGTCTGGTTTCCCAGTCAGACCTATTCCAGTGGTTATGAAAATCTGGAACAAACCAGGGCCCTGACATAGACTAATGTGATGTGCTTCAAAAATGGCGAAAGTCAGGCCCTGGATGAAGTAATGAAATTTGTAGGCTACTTCTGGGGAAAAAAAACAAAAAACAAAAAAACCAACAAAACAAAATTCACGTTTTAGTTCAGTCACTGCTGTTTTGGGAATGAACACCAGAGGTCACTGTTCCCGTGAAATGCCACCTGACAGTCAGTGAAGAGCAGCCCGACTTACCTTTCACTTAACCTGTTAAAGTGGGCACTGCACTGTGAAGCATTTCACAGTCAGGAAGGTGGAAGGAATTTCAC
>NW_004569009.1:0-1139 GCF_000260355.1 Condylura cristata
AAATAAATACATCTTAAAAAAAATACTAGGCAAGTAAAAGAAGACAGACACAAAAGAATACATAGAGTAAGATTCACTGATAGCAAGTATCCAGAACAGACAAATCCAGAGAGAAAGAAGGGAGATGGGTGCGCACCAGGATTAGGGGGCCAGTGTAATGGGAAGGAGGTGGTGAATGAGGAGGAGGCTTAATGTTTTGGAGCTAGATAGAGGTAGTGATCAAAGTCCACATTCTTAATGCCATTGAGTTGGGTACTTTGAAATGATTTATTCTTTCTTATGTGAATTTCATTTAATAATTTTTTTTAACTCAGTAGAGTAAATGTCTTCCTCCTGCTTTACCAGCCACCCCATTGTTTTCCAGGGTAACCAGTTTCTTGTGTTTTCTTTCTAAAAAATTTTATGCAAATTCAACCAAATTCATATATCCTTTCTGCCTTTCTTTTTATGCAAATGGTAGCATACAATGTACACTATTGACACTTGCTGGTTTGTCTACTTAACACTAAACCTTGGCAATCACCCATGCCAATATTTAATAACAACCTTATTTTTTTAATAGCTGTACAGTATTCCAGTATATATGTAAGCTTATTTAGCTAATTTCCTATTGATGAACTTTTTGATTACTGCCAACTTTTGCTTTTTTTTTTTTTTTTAGTTTCATTCACTTAAATTGTGGTATAGATGACATATATTAGTTTCAGGAATATGCCATAGAAATTAGATATTTTGAATATATTACAAAATTATCATATCAATAAGTCTAGTGCATATTTACCACCATCCATAGTTACAAAAGTTTTTAAATTTCTTGTGATAAATTTTAAAATCTAACCTCTTCACACTTTAAAGTATTCAATATGGTATTACAAAAGTTTTAAATTTCTTGTGATAAATTTTAAAATTTACCCTCTTAGCACTTTAACATATACAACATGACATTATTAGCTTAATTGCATTTCATGACTTTTTTTTTTTTAAAGATTTATTTATTTGTGCATACATTGCTGGGGTACAGGCCAGAAGCTCAGGGGCGGTGAGAAGCTTCACCAGAGACAGAGAGGGGAGCAGAACAGGCAGATCGACGAAGTACACTGCTGAGGGGAGCAGCGGGCGGGTCAGGAGAGGTCTGCCAC
>NW_004569010.1:0-1078 GCF_000260355.1 Condylura cristata
ATGTGTTTGTGGGCCCTTCTTGGTGGCACAGCAGGTTGGAGTGCAGCACTGCAAAGCTACGCCTGTTTCCCCTTTCCCCTGCTGCTCCTTTCAGTTCTCACTGTCACCATTTGTGATTAGGGGGCAAGTACAGGTTTGGAATATTTCTCTTTTTTCTTATTATACTTTTTACTTTTTTTTTTTACATCATTCTTCATTTTGTGCATTTTTTCCATCTCAGTTGTAATCCCCATGGGCTTCCCACCACCAAGTCACCCATGTGCCATCACCACAGTCTAGTGCACTCTTCCCACCAAGTTCTGATTCCACTCCCCTTTCCACCTCCATAAAATGTCTCTAGTTTATAGTTGTTCATGTTTTCATTTTTATTCTATTATGTTTGTTTGTCTCTCTCTCTCTCTCTTTTCCCCCTTGATCCCTTATGCTCTTGCTATGAGTGGAACCACCCAGTATTTGCTTTTACTATCTGGTTTATTTCACTAAGCATGATCCTTTCCAGCTCCAGCCATGCTGCTGCAAAAGGTATGTGTTTATCTTTTTCATTGCTGAGTAATATTCCACTATGTATATGTACCACATCTTTTTAATCCGGTCTTCTATTTTTGGGCCTTTGGAAAAAAAAGGAGAGAAAAAAACCTGAAAGCAACTGGGAAAGCTGAAACATCTGGAATCTTTCAAAAGCCAAAGCTGCCCTCTGCAAATGCACTGGCTCAATTAGATTTAATATTGTCATGGGGTTTCCTTTTTTCCTGTTTTTTTTCCCTTTCATTTAGTTTTTGTAACAGCTTTTTCTATATTAAAGCATTTTGTTCCTCATTTTCTACATTACTGTCTTCTTTTGTGTTTAGTTGATTTTCTTTTTTTGGACTGAAACACTTAAATTCTTTTCTAATTTCCTTTTGTGTATTTTCTTTGTAGTTACCATGGAGGTTACATTTAACATCCTAATGTTATAACACACTAATCTGAATTTGCACCAGTTTAACTACAATAACATTCAAAAAAAAAAAAAACTCTGCTCCTTATCACTCTACAGCCAATAACAAAGGCAGATTTAGGATCATTGTTGAGAAGGTCA
>NW_004569011.1:0-1136 GCF_000260355.1 Condylura cristata
GCTTACAGTTAGAGGGCAGCAAGTGGAGGCACTGTACATTTTGAAGGCTACCAACTGCTCCCTGCTCTGACTCTTACTAGCTGGGTGATCTTAGACCAGCTACTTAGCTTCTCTAAATACTAACTGTCACTACATGTCACTTCATGCTGTCAGCCTCACAGCATCACTATGAAATTACAGAAGATACAGAAACTACCAAGCGAGCCTGGGAGGAATCAGATGCTCAGATGCTCACCAGCAGCCCCTGCCTCTGTGTGGTCACACAACTTACTCTGTGTTTGGTCAGTCCCCTGGTAAGGGGCACTGGCCTCTATCCAAAACACAGTTCTAAACATCCCACACGGGGCTTCACTGGTGACGCAGGAGTTAATTGTTAGTGCTATCAAGCTATCACCCACCACTGCGGCATGAGTTTGATCCCCGGCCTGGGAGGTGACCCACATGGCACAGCAGTCCTCTCATGATGACTGTGGAAAGCCAGTTACATGACTCCAAAATCCCATTCTCGTCTCTCAGGTTTGAGGACTCAGGTAACCACTTTCCTCCTGGATAGCTAAAGGGGCTCTCCCCAGGCTTCCTTGTTCCGTTTACTGGAAGAATGAGTAGATATAACCCATTCCCTGATATGTCTGCTTGTTTCTAGAATCAATGTTCTTTAAGACTCAATTTTGCTTTGATCTTCCCAGAGAAGCTGTCTCCTTCTAAATCTCCAGAGCTAATTCAGCACTCCTAATCACATCCCTCCATCCATGTCAGACACCTTTTTTTCCTTGCTGCTATCATTTGCTCTTTGTGGGCAACAGCATCGCCTTTCCAACTGGCTGCCAGCCTGCTGTGTCCTCAGGACCTCACTGATTACCTGGGACATCACAGACCTTTAATGCTAGCTTTACAAATAGATGATCTGCCCACAGACTGTCACCACACCTTACACTTACAAGTAGTTCCTCAAGATCTAACATAGTTGTGTTATCCACATAGAAAGTCTGTTGTGGAACATTTTGAATGAGTGAACTAATGAAATAATAAGTGATTAAATGGAAAAAATGGGTTAGAAAGTGAATTGTGTATTAGTTGTGATAAACAGATGATAAGATAGATGAATAGACAGACAGACAGACAGATAGATACAAAGA
>NW_004569012.1:0-1086 GCF_000260355.1 Condylura cristata
GG
This sequence comes from Condylura cristata, assembly GCF_000260355.1. NCBI lineage: Eukaryota > Metazoa > Chordata > Mammalia > Eulipotyphla > Talpidae > Condylura > Condylura cristata. Next base: position 3 of record NW_004569012.1, read on the forward strand.
GCGCTGCCCGCGTCAGCTGGGCCGGGCTGCGCCCACTCGCCCGACGGCTCCGGACGAGGTGCGACCGCTTCTCCTGGGAGGGGCTGCCCTGACCCCGCGGCCTGCGGGGTCAGAGCTCAGGGTCATGATGCAGAACGAGGGCAACCCGCTCACCCCCACTTTCAACACGACCGATTACGGTCCGGCAACTTGACGCTTGGCGCTCTGCCCTGATGACGTTGCCCGGCCCCCCCACACCCCCACCCGAGAGGGAGGCGCCTCCGAAAGCCGGCGGGGTGCCGAGCGCTCAGAGCTGAAACCCGCCACGGGCTCCCACCCCCAGCCTGCTGCCACACTTCCCTGTGGCAGGCCGGCGCCCCTTGGGCCAGCTTTCTTCCCACAAGGGACTTCCGGCCTGGAGTTCTGGCCCCTCCCCTCTGGGGAGCCCCGCGCCTGCTGCCTGGGGTGGGTCCTGCCCGCTAGGGTACTGCCGGGTGGCTGGCGGACGGCCAGAGGACACGCAGGCGGAGTGGGGGGCCGGGTGGGCGTGGGGGTCCACCAGCCACGGCCCGGGGTGGGGGGGTTCAGCCTCCGGAACAGCCTCATGTTACCTGTCTCCTCCCCAAAGTCACAGGCCCAGGCCCACACCCATCCCAGGCTAGCAGCCGGCTGGACACCTGGCTCCCTGGGGGACGGCCCGCCTCTCCCCTGCCCGCAGGTGACTCGCCAGAAGGGCTCTGGGGCTGCAGTCACGCCCCGCCCCCGGGAGATGAAGCCGGAACTCCAGGATGCTGCGCGAGCGGTGTCTGGGAGTCCTGGCACCGCCGTCCCCACACTGCGCATCACGCGCCCCTGGGCCAGATCCCGGGGGCAGCGGGGGCGGGGGCGTGGGTGCCTCTGGCCCCTCCGTAGGCCCCAGCCCAGGTGGGCAGGGCGTGGCCCAGCTGGCCCAGCTGCTGCCACCTTCCCAGCTTCCATGCTGCTGCCCCAAGAGCACGCCCCCGGGCCCCGTCGCCGGGTGCCCAGCTCGGGCGCGGCCAGCGACCTGGGGCCGCCGGATGGGGCACAGGCCTCTGCTGGGCGAGGGAGGGCGGCCGGCTTCAGG
>NW_004569013.1:0-1135 GCF_000260355.1 Condylura cristata
GGAAGGCAGGGCCGGGGCTCCCCGGACACCCAGCAGGCTCCTTCCGGTCACCTGCGTCCTCCCCGCTGGCATCGACAGACGTCTCGACCTGGATCTGAACACCGGTGGCCTCCGCTTGCCCCTGGGCAGCTTGGCGGTCAGCAAGTCGCCGAGAGGCTGACTCCAGGCTCTGCTTTCCAGGGCCGATCCCAGGCTCGGGGACGCTCGAGCCGGTGGGGCGAGCGGGGAATGGCCCGCCTCGCTCCTAGCAGGGCCACGGCCCTTGGTCCAAGAGCTGCGCCCCATCGCCCCGCAGGGACACGCTTGGGGGCTGGGCCGGCCCAGGCCCAGGCGAGACTGGGGCAGGAGCCGCCCACGGAGGTGGAGTGACGGCCACCCAGAACTCGAGATGCCCTGGCGGAGCTGCTCAGAGAGACGGGGTGCAGTGGCCAGTGAGGCCACCCCAGTGACCACAGGTGGTGCTCAGACTTTTGGGGGGGCTCACAGAGGCCACCGAAGGAGGTTCTGCCAGTACCCCAGCCCCGGCCCCGGCCTAGCACGTCACCAGGGCGCCTGCCACCTGGGTGGCACCGCAGGCTGTGGGCACCGCAGGCCGCTAAGGTGGCGCCTGGGAGCGGCTCGGGGCGGGCGGAGGGCGACGGGGCTCCAGAAGGACAAGCCCTCTCCCAGGAAGAGCTGCGGACACTCCGGCTGAGGCCCAGAAGGGCCAGGTGGCCGGAAGCAGCTTGCGGCGACCACCCAGGCAGCCCGGGCGGCCAGCCAGCGGAGCGGACGGCCCCGGCACAGCCGGAAGAGCGGCCCAGGGCCCCGGCGTCAGGAGGGAGGCCCCGGGGGTCCCGTGGGGAAGGACTCTGCAGGCGGCGGGCCCTGCCCCAGTCTGGACACAGCCCGACGTGGGGTGGGCGCCTCGGGGGGCCAGCTGCGAGAAACCCCGCGGAGGGGCCCGCGGGCTCAGGGGTCCCCCCAGGCCGGCGGCGGGCCCTGCCCCAGCCCGGAGCCGGCTCTGGGCGCCTCAGGTGTGGACGAGGCCTGCGCCGTGTCCCCTCAGGACAAGCTGGACGGCTTCGTGCCCGCACACTTCATCGGCTGGTACCTGAAGGTGAGGCGGCCCCGCCGCCGGGCACGACCCTGGCCC
>NW_004569014.1:0-1074 GCF_000260355.1 Condylura cristata
ACCTCCGGGGCAGGCGGGAATCGAACTCATGCGGAAGTGGCTTTAGCTTCTCAGTGCAGTGCTTTAACCCGCTGCGCCACTGGGGAGGGCCCCCTATTTTCTTTTTTTTAAAATAATTTAATAGTTTATTTTTACATCATTTTGTGCCTTTTTCCATCTCAGTTGTAATCCCCGTGGCCTTCCCACCACCAATTCACCCGGTGTACCATCACCATAGTCCAGTGCACTTCCCCCCCCTCCATTTTTGATCCCAGTCTCCACTCCACCCCCATAAAATATCTCTGCTATATAGTTGTTCATTATTACTATTATTTTCTCCCCTGTCCTTTATACTCCTGCTATGAGTGAAACCATCCAGGATTTTCCCTTTTTTTTCTGGCCTACTTCACTAAGCACGATCCTTCCAGCTCCATCCATGTTGCTGCAAAAGGCATGAGTCTATCATTTTTGATTGCTGAGTAATATTCCATAATGTATACGTACCACATCTTTTTAATCCAGTCATCTACTTTTGGTGAGCCCTATTTTCTTTGACAACAATCTCAGGATTGTTGAAGAATAAATGAGATAACATGTCAAGCACTAAGAGAAGTGCTTTACAAGCATTTGCACCTGAGGTATGTGCTTAACATCTTTCCTAAAGGCAAGGAAACTGAGGCACACATAGAAGAGCTTGCCGACCAGGGACCCACATCCTTCGGCGGCAGAGGTAGGCTCCAAGCCTGCCTTGTTTGGTTACCGAGCCTGGGCGGCTGGGCCTCACATGCAGGCCTAGAAAGGAAAGGGGGACCCCTCTCAGGGCAAATTCCATGGCGAGCCTGTCGCTGCGGGTTCCCTTCCACGCTTCCCTGGCGTTATCCGAGAGGAGGTGTGCCTGGGCTGCGTGCGCAGGTGTCCCCCAGAGGTGGCCGGCCGGTGGGCCCGCAGGGCTTCTAAAACCTGCGCAGTTGCGTTTGTTTGCCGCGGTGGCCCAGCTGCTAAGTATTCTGCCTGGGATGTGCCGAGCATTCGGACTGGAAAATGTGCACAAAAGAACAAAACTGGAAGGCCGCGCAAATGCTAATGCGGCGCCCG
>NW_004569015.1:0-1134 GCF_000260355.1 Condylura cristata
AAAAAAAAAAGTAAATGACTCAAATTCACCAGGTAAAAGGCATGGCTGAGTGGATTTCAAAACAAATTTCAACTTCTTGCTGTTTGAGATAAAGATTAGAAAGTAATTCTACAAGCAAAAATGGCCATCAAAATATTCAGCAACAACTATATTTACAATAGATAAAATAGACTTTCAATTAAAAGATGTACAAAGGGATAGATATGGACATTATAAGGGACATCTACAGAATACTCCATGTAAAACCATTGTATACAACTTTTTTTCAAGCGCACAGAAACATTTTCAAGAATAGACCAAATATTGGGACAAATGTAAATTATCTATAATATTATTAGTTTAAATTGAATTGAAGATAGTTAACTACAAAGACTGAAATCATACTCTCTCTGAACATAATGCCAGAAAGCTAGAAATCAAATATAAAAGAAGGAAAAACTATAAAAACCAAGAGACTAAATAATATGCTGTTTATTAGACAAGTAAAGAGGAAATTAACAGAGAAAATAAAAAAATAGGTATGTGCTCCCAGTATCTAAGGATGTAGCAATCACACTTAAAAATAAAATTAATTGTAATACAGATCCACATTAAGAATCAAGAAAAAGTGCAACTAGAAAATTTAATACTACACCTATAGCAATTTGTAAAAAAAAAAACAAGACCCAAAGTTAGCAAAAGGAAAGAAAAAAACATAAGAGCAGAAATAAACAAAATAGATATCAGAAATAATATATAAAAAGATCAATGAAATTAAGAGTTGGTTCTTTGAGAAGACAGACAAAATAGACAAACATTTATTTACCTACACTACCAAATTGGGACCAAAGTAATAAGAAACAGACATGAAAGAGGAAAAATAACCATAGAAGGAACAGAAATATAATGGATCATGAGATTATAAACAATTCTATGCCAGTAAATTCAATGATCATAAGGAAATGATCCAATTTCTCCATCAATAAAATTGACCAAGATTAAACTAGGAAGAAACAGAAGAGAGGAATACAATGCTCATAGGCATAAACTGAGACAACCATAAAAATATCTTCCCAAAATGGGCCCTCCCTGGGGGCGCAGCGGGTTAAAGCACAGCACTAAGAAGCTTAAGCCACTTCAGCATGAGTTCATCCC
>NW_004569016.1:0-1137 GCF_000260355.1 Condylura cristata
AAGCTAAGAGACATCCTTCAGCTCATACTAGAGGAGACTTTAAACTCTAGTCTTTTTAAAGCCACATTTGTTTTTTTTTTTTTTTTTTTTTTTTTTTTTGCACTGTGACCATGTCATGAAGTGAGAAACAGGTAGAAACCATGTTTTACTTAACTCCTAAGCCGTGTGACTGTGGGAAAGTAATTTAACCTTTCTGATCTCAAAGTCCTTGCTTCTTTGGGATCTGGCTTTCTTCCTCCTCCTCCTTCCCTCTTTCCCTTCATCTTTCTCCCCTTTCTCCCTCTTCTCCTCCGTCCTCTAACTAAAACATACACAGGTTCCTTATGGAGAAGAGAAATGACATCTTAGTCTTCTATCATAAGGGATCTGGCTTGATCTTAAATTGACAGTCTGTTACCACATGTTCCCCTGTTTGTATCTCCTAAAAGATTCAGTTCCCAAGAGAGGTCTCAAGGACACTTGCCAGTCCTTGTGTTTGCTTGTATGTATTTGCTTTTGAGTTAGCTACTCTGCCTGCTTATCAGTTGTGGCTGGGGTGATGGGTTGGCCCCTCTGTCTACAAATGGCTTGAGCCAAAGACAGTCAATATAAAAGTACAGCTTGAATTTGCTTTTTAAAGAAAAACAAGGTGTTGGTGATGCCCGTCTGGTGTCGGGTGCCTGTCTGGTGATGTTTGGTGATCACAAAACTTAGAGTCTGTGGAAGACCTGGATATCACCTGGCAAATATATAATTTCTATGGTCTCCAACTGATTGGATGAGGCTTTTGGAAAACAAGGGACCTATCTCCAGGCTCACGATAGGAGAGGAAGTATTCGTGTCTCATATTTGGTATCCCAAGCATACTCAACTTTGACTCATATCATTAAATCTAGGTAGGTTTCTAAAAGGAGTCCAGGAAGATTGAACACAGTAAGGGGCCCTCCCCTGTGGTTCAGCGGGTTAAGATGCAGCACTGTTGGGCCCTCCCAGGTGGTGCAACGTGCTAGGATGCAGCTCTGCAAGCTGGCTGCAGCCACTTCAGTTCAAGTTCAATCCCTGGCCCGGAGGTGATCCATATGGTGTGGCAGACCTCTCCTGACTTGCCCGCTGCTTCCTTCAGCAGTGTGCCTTTGTCTCTGGTGAATTCTCCCACCA
>NW_004569017.1:0-1070 GCF_000260355.1 Condylura cristata
TCCAGCCTCTGAGGGCCGCTGCCAGGAAGCGCTCAGCTGTCCCGCGGGCGCGTCCACGCGGCCGCACCGTGCTCTGGAGCTGGAGCCACACGCAGCGAGGGGCGCGGGCGAGCACAGAGCGCAGGGAAGGGGTTTCCCGTGGGCCGCCCGGGGGTGCAGGCGCCCCACCCTCAGCTCCCCAAGCCAGGCCGCCCTGGGCCCTGGAGCCGGGCCTGTGCCCCTGGGCAGCCCCGCCCGCCCGTGGGAGCTGCCTCCCGGCTGGGGTCGAGAGAAAAGGGCGAATCGGGGCGCAGCTGCGCCCATCCCTCGGGAGGGGGGGCCTTACCCGCATCCCGTAACCAGATCCCGCAGTCTGGGCCTGCTGCCTCCAGACAATTGTGGCTGCAACCTCACAGCTCCCCAACGCCAGGCCCCCCAGCGCTAATTAGGGGAGCTGTGGAGAACAATGGCACCACACCCTCCGCCCCCAGCCTCGGCCCAGGCCCCCAGCTGCCTTAAAGGGGCGCGGGTGCCTGGCGGGGACAGGCCCCAGCCTGGCTGCTGGGCTGCCCTGGGCTGCAGGCCTGAGGGTGCTGGGGAGCCCCAGAGCCTCTTCCTTCCTCTGGGCAGCGGGGACACCTCCCTGGTGCCCAACCAGAAAGAAGACTGGGGTTCTCGAGTGGCGGAGAGTGCCGCCCCCCCACCGCGTGTGGGCGGTGACCCCAGGAATATCATGGTGATGCCGGCTCCTCCCAGCTATCGCCACAAATGGGGGTGAAGGGGACCCCAAGGTGTGAGACATGCTGAGACCCACCCAGCAAGTGCGGGGGCCAGAGAGGCGCTTGGGGGGGCTGGGGGAGGTCCCCAGAGCGGCCTCACCACAGCTCTCTCACTCGCAAGAAGCCCAGGTCCCCACCCCCGCCGCCAGAGCGACCCCCAAGGCCCACTAGCCCCAGGTGTCCGGCCATAGGCTGGGCGGAAAGTGGACTTAGGGAACAGCTCACAGCGCGGTGGCTGCGCCAGGCCTGACCCTGGGGGCGGGGGGCTGCCTAGCTGCCGGGGCGCCGCTGCAGGGAGGCCCCAGACGGCAG
>NW_004569018.1:0-1133 GCF_000260355.1 Condylura cristata
TCTCTTCCTCGGGAGCCAGACGCGAGCTTGTCCCCGGGCCCGACCCGTCCAGGGTCCCTCAGGCGACGGGACCTCCCGGGACACCCTCCCGTCACCGCCCACAGGACGGGTCTCACCTTCCCTCGCCGGCGGCTCCCGCCCGTCTCTGACCCGGGAGGCCCCGGGTCCCCGCACTAATGGCGCCTTTTCCCGCCGGTCTGGCCGCTCGTTCCCAAAAGGCGCCTCGCAGTCGCCTCTCGGCGGGAGATTACGGGGGGGGCGGGGCGGCGCACTGCGCATGTGCGGCAGCAGTTGCCCTCAGGTGCGGCTCTAGGTTGGTGGGCGGGGCGACACCCCCACCCGCCGCCGTGGTCGCGCTCACCCAGACGTCCCCACAGCAGGACAGTTCCAAACCTCAACCTTCAGGGAGGCAAAGCGCTGAGGCAAAGGTGTCCTGCAGGCTCCAAGAACAGGGTCAAGGAACATTCCAGGCAGCCCCCAGAGTAGCAGCGGGGGGTCTCCTCCGACAGAGAGCCGCACTGGGGATTGCTGAGCATTGGGCACAGGGGTGAAACCCGCTCCCGCCACCACCGCCCCGCGCCCTGGGAGGGTAGAATGTGGGGGCTGAGGTTTGTTTCTCCCTAGAGCCTGGCAGACCCCAGATCTCTCCCCCCAGCCCTCCTCCCCTGCTGTGCCTGTCACCCCCCTCACCAAAGGGAGCTGAGCACTGACTTTGCTTTTGGTTGTTGTTGAAGATTTATTTATGCACACAGAACTGGGGTGCTGGCCAGAGACGCAGGGACAATGAGAGGATTCACCAGAGACAGAGTGGGGAGCACAAACGGCAGATGCTGAGGCGAGCAGCTGGGAGACAGGAGGGGTGCTCTGTGCCCAGGAGGGTGCTCTGCGCCCAGAGGTGAGGAGGGACTCCTGAAGAGGCAGAGCCTGGCTTTGAAGAGCTGCACATCAATGGCTTGTGCCACCAGGGAGGCCCTGGCACAGCCTCTTCTCTGCCCTTCTCCCCGGGGCCTTTTCCATCCTGCACCGGCCATCATTTCCCTGCCTTCATGACCCCAGTCTCATTTATGCCTGCCCTGTAACCTATTCCACCATCACCTGGGGTTTTCATTCACATTGTTCCCAATTGTTTATTG
>NW_004569019.1:0-1132 GCF_000260355.1 Condylura cristata
CCTCTCACCACCCCTGCACCTCTGACCTGTACCCCAGTTCTGTGTGCAGAAATAAAAAATCTTATTTAAAAAAGTGAGACAGAGAATAATGTGTATAGTATGCTACTTTTGTAAATGGAAAGAGGAGTAATAATGATAAAAACTACATATGTTTGCATATAAAGAAACACTAATCTGATTATATAGAAACAAACCATAGTGACCAGGGTGGAGGCAGAGCAAAGGGAAGATTTTTCATCATAATTAATTTAAAAATATATAATTTTCACATTGTCTATTAGAGAAGAAAATTTTGAAGAAATTTGAGAAAAGGACTCTTTGAGAAGGTGAGCAGATTATAATTTATGAGCCTGAGGTAACAATAATGATGAATATGGTAACTTTCCTACTGTGATAAACCTTCACTGGATTAATAGATTTTTCAAAAGAAAGTAAAAGGATAAAAGTGCAGCAAATTGATTTGATGTGAAATCTTTGAAATCTCAGAGTGCTTTTATATCTGACTTTTTTATTTGTAAAACATTACTAATAAATATGGTAGAAAAGGTTAAATTAATATCTTTTTTATAAGGTTCTGTCAGAACCAAGCAGAAGAGTTACAAATTGTATTTTAAGTAGTACTTTCATACTTAGTTTTTCCATCAGCCACATAAGTAAATTGGGATGATACTATCTTTAGAGATTATAAATAATGGACGGCACTATAAAATTAAAAGTCTAATGAAAAATTGGGAAATGGCAACTCTCTTTACTATATACAAAGTGATTACAAATCAATAATTAAAAGAAAAATACTTGTAGAAAAATTGTCATAGCATGTGAACCAAAATCATAAAAAGTGATAACCATTTGACAATCTACTTTTTTTCCTCAAAATGAGTAAAGATAAAAAGAAACAGTTACTAGTACCGACAAAAGTACATGGAAATAGGAATTCAGATATTTTTCTGGTAGGGATATTATTATAGTTGGCAAAAGTACCTCAGATAGAAATTTGTAAATACATGAAAACTTTAAACATATTCATAACACTGTAAGTTGGTGACTTCATTCAACATATGTACCCTAATGAAACTTTCATATAAGTTAAAATTTATGGAAAATGATAGTATTATCATCATTCTTACAAGCT
>NW_004569020.1:0-1132 GCF_000260355.1 Condylura cristata
TTTTTTTTTTTTAAGTTTGTGATATGGATTTCATCTGGCTCTATCAACCAAATATACATAACCTTTATGTCCTTTTTACCAAACATCAGTACCAAACCCCATTTGACTTCCTTCCTCATCCCCTAATCCTTATATTAATTATCCATTTATTTTTGCTATGTTCAAATTTTTAATTTCTTCTCTTGTTTTCATGTACTTATTTGTTGGGTATTTATATTCTGAAAAAAGAGTAGAATCATCCAAAATATGTCTTTCAAATTTTCAGTAATTTCACTCAACACAATGATATCAAGTTTCATCCATTTTGTTCCAAGTGTCTCCAATCAATATTTCTTCACAGTTGTGCAAGATCTCATTGAATATGTTCCACAGTTTCTATTTGCATTCATCTGTTAAAGCATACTTGGGTTGTTTCCATCCCTGATTTGGCAATTGTAAACAGTGCTTCTGTAAACAAAGGATAGATATATCTTTCATATTGTATTTTTCATATTATTTGTACTGATGGAAAAAAACAAAATTTCCTCTTGTATTTTTTAAAGATTTATTCATTTATGCATACAAAAACTGGGTACAGTTTAGAGATGTGGCAATGGGGGTGAGAGGACTCATCAGAGACAGAGTGAGGAAGAGTGGATTGACTTGAGATACATGCTGAGAGGAGCAGCAGGTGAGACAGGAGAGGTCTGCCATGGCATGAGGGTCACCTCCCTAACTAGGGATCAAACATGCTGCTGTGGCTGTAGATTGCTTCATAGGGCTGTGCTTTAACCACTTTGAGCACCAGAGAGGACCCTCCTTTAGTATTTTCTTGAAAATTGCCATGCTGTTTCCAACAGGATCTGTACTATCTTGTATTCACATCAACAACACATAAGATTACCTATTCTCACCACAACCTCACCAGCATTTGTTTATTTCATTATTTTTATATATTTAGGGAAATATGTTCACCACTTTTTTTTTTAAGATTTATTTATTTATACACACAGAACTGGGGTACAAACCAGAGATGCAGGGGTGGTGAGAGGCTTTACCAGAGATGGGAAGCAGGACAGGCAGATCGATGAAGTACACTGCTGAGGGGAACAGCAAGTGGGTCAGGAGAGGTCTGCTGTGCCATGTGGGTCAC
>NW_004569021.1:0-1129 GCF_000260355.1 Condylura cristata
GGTTTTCTTTCTTTATTTATCTGTTTATTCATTTACTTATTTTATTTTTTACAAGTCCTCAAGCAATCCTTAGATCACAGGGCCTTCCTTTCCCTTGTGCCTGATCTGCTTCCCCCCAAGACAGTCTCAAGGCAATCTCCTTCACTTTCTCAAGTCTTTGCAAGGTCACTTCTTTATTGAGCTCTTCCTAGGCCATTCTAATCTAAAACAGCAACCCCAATCAGGCCTTAGTACTATTTTATGATTTTTTTTCCTGATTGTTACTTTTCATTTGCTTCAAGTTTTATATATTTTACTTATTTACTCTATTGTCTGATTTCTCTGCTATAATATCTGTTCTAGGAAGGCAGGATTGAGCTCATTTTGTTAACTTTTTCCCTGTTCGAACAAAGTGGATTGTCTGACACAGAAAAACTCTTGTTATTTGTGACTAAATGACAAAATAGTTTTATCGATTTTTAATTTTGAACTGATCTAGAAAGTTGAGTAGAGATTAACCAGGCAAACAGCGGGCAGACAGACAGAAAAGTGATATTGAAATGAAAACTATAACATGATGTAACTGGGTAATCTAACAAGAGATGGCCTGCATCTGATCATAAGGTGCTGTTATGAGAATGACGATGCAGGAGACCCAGTACTCAAACAGGGTTTAGGTAGTGAGGATTTATGGTAAGGACATGGATCTTATTCTTGAGCCAGAGAAGAACCCCTAAAGGACATTTAGGTAGTAAAGAGAAATGGCAAGAGTCACACTTACAAAGTTATTGTGAAAATACGATAGAGGATACAGTGGAAGAAGCAAGGTGAAGTCAGGAAGAATAATAAAGAAATTGTCGTGGTGGCCTTATATAAAACACTAAGAACCTGGACTAAAACCAGGAGACATGTTTTCCTAGGTGGAATAAAAGGTACTGTATGATTAACCTGATACAGAGAGGGCTTTAGAGTTCATGGAAATATGCCTAAATGAGAAGTATAGATTTCAAATCACTATCAAAAATATTTGGGAGGGGCCCTCCCTGGTGGCACAGTGGGTTAATGTGCAGCACTGCAAGCCAGCCATAGCTGCTTCAGTGCGAGTTCGAGCCCCGCCCCAGAGGTGATACACATGGCGTGGCAGACCTCT
>NW_004569022.1:0-1089 GCF_000260355.1 Condylura cristata
GGCTGCCTCCAAGGCCAGCTGGACCGCCCTGGGCAGGTCCTCCGCACAGCCGGCCACACCGGGGTCCGACGGGTAGGCTCTCCACGGAACGGCACGGGGCTCGGGACACTCTGCCTGGACACCAGCGTGGAGGTGGGCGTAACGTACCTGGACACTCACCGGGGCACCAGGCCAAGGAACCTCCGGACCTTGGGGAGAGACCCCTCTTGGGTCACATCACCAGCACCCCGAGGTGGCAGAATCCACTGCAGGGCCCGTGGGCACCTGGTGGGAGCTCCCACTGCCCGGGGGTCCAGGGGACCTGCAGCCTGAAAGGGCAGCGGGCCAGCAGAACGCCTCCGTGCAGTCACCTGGCGCCCCCGCGTGCCCTTGGGACAGAAAGCCCCTTCCAGCGGGGGCAGCGCTATGCCCCACACAGATGCGGGCCTCTGGCGGGCAGCTGCCGGAGCAGACGACAGGGCGGGGGCAGGGCCGCCGTGGCTCTGGTCTCGGGGTGGCGCATGGTGGCGCATCTCCCTGGCACGGCTCACGGCGGAGACCAGGACCCGCATCACCGCCCGCCTGCCTGCAAACGTCCTGTAGCGGCAGCACGCGCCGGGGGACGCTCCGGCCAAGCTCACCGTGACCCAGGACACTGGGTGCCCACTTTGCAGACCGGTGGTATGGGCGCCGGGCACTCCAGCATCTGGGAGGCCAGCCGAGTGCTGCTGCTCCTCCATGACACCCAGAGGGCGGCAGGAAGGGCACGGGCCGGAGCTGAGCTGTGCCTGCAGCCCCCAGCCAGAGGTGGGCCGGTCAGAGCCCTCGGGTGGCCCCGTGGGCAGGAGGAGCGCTTCTCACGGGTCTCTAGAATCGCCCACGTTGCGCCTCTGGCTTCAAGGGCAGGAGACGGCCGCTGTTCCCCACCCACGAGCACCCCAGACAGGCCCCGCTCGGGAAGCTGCGCCAGGGAAGAGGGGGCATGGCCTGCCGGGCCTGCCCTGCCCAGGACACCCGCGGCCCCTGCCCTGCACCGGGTGGGGTGTGGCCTCCCCTCACTCCCCACGCAGCTCTCCCCCAGGTCAGCGGGGTCCCCACGCCAGCACCTGT
>NW_004569023.1:0-1051 GCF_000260355.1 Condylura cristata
TACCCCAGTTCTTGTATGCACAAATAAATAAATCTTTAAAAAAAAGAAAATGAACCCAGGGCCCTCCCCAGTGGTGCGATGGGTTAAAGTGCAGCACCGTGAAGCTCCCTGCAGCCCCTTCGCCGAGTTTGACTGCTGGCCGGGGAGGTGACCCACATGGCGCGGCTGCCCCCCTCAGCAGTGTACTTTGTTCATCTGCCTGTCCTGCTCCCCACTCTGCCTCTGGTGAAGCTTCTCACCACTCCAGGACTTCTGGCCTGTACCCCACTTCTGTATGCATAAATAAATATTTTTTTAAAAAGTAAAAATGAACCCAAACTTAGATTTTCATGATAAGGCCTCTATGAGAAGAAAAAGACCCAAAGAAAACAATGAAAGGAAAGCAAGAGCAGTATGAAGAAAGTGTGTGTGTGGGGGGGGGGGGTTCGGCACTGCAGAAACCAGGAGGGGCCCTGGCCATGTGAGCTGGAGATGAGGGGCCAGGAGTGAAGATTCTGCAGTGACCCCATCTGTATCTGTGTCGATGGTGCAGGTTTTTCATGAGAAGATAACAAAAACCTCGATGTGTCTGGCTGATGGGAGAAAAAGAAAAGAAAAATCCAGAAATCGGTACCAGGTAGCCAACTCTTATGATGGCGTCCTCTGTACTGAGCATCCAGGGTCTCCTTCTTCCTGCTCATTGTCTGAGAAACAACACAGTTTAACAACTCCCGCATTGGCTTAGGCATTACAGGGAGACAGATAATGCAGAGTTGCTCAGTTTTTCACCTGTCCTTATTTTCTTGTTCGCCAATCCCACATCACTGGTGCGCAGTTTCTGCAAGAGACTTGGGCATCTGTGGATTTGGGTTACTTTGGGGCTCCAGAGCCGGGCCCCCTCCAACCCGATGGGGCAGTGGCACTCACATTCATACACCGGCTTCTGGAGTCTGTGCAGGGTTAACTTTACCTCCTGAAAGTATGGAAAGGGCCCAGGCCTGGAGGAACCTCATTGCCAGCGAAGGCGCAGACTCATCCATCATCCTGGAGTGGCAGCCATCCCGCACCTCCC
>NW_004569024.1:0-1130 GCF_000260355.1 Condylura cristata
AAATGTTCCCTTCCTGAAAATATACACTAATTTTTATGAAATTGCAAAACTTCTATTAATAATGTTTTATCTTAACAGCTGATAAAAAGGTATATGAGAAAGAGTTACTGGATGCTGTGAAATCTTTCAAAGGTAAGTGAATAAAAAGATCAGGACAATAAAATTTGAGATTCTTTTTAATGTTTTCTGACTATATAAAAAGATGATGCATTTGAAATAATGCATTTTATGATATTCAACAAATATACAAATGTGTATGTGGAGTATTTGAATATTATCTGGAATGATTAGGATACAGAAAAAATAATTCACCATAAACGCAAGTAATATTAATATGTGTGTGTTAATTAACTGTTACTATATATTTTATGTACCCTGCACTTAATCCTATTCATGTTGAATCCTATTAACTGTTACTATAAGAAAACCAGCATGTTATTTAGCTTTCTCCGTGCATGTCACTCAAGGGCTTTACCCTCTGACTGTATTATAACTTAGTTAACCTTTTCTTATTGACCACGTAGATAGTCTCCATTGTTTTGTTCTTATACATCTGTGATTTTTATACATAAATTTCAGCTCACTTTAAGGTAGCTTCCAATTGGAGTTACTAGGCCAAAGGACCTTAACATGTTTAAGACTTTGATGTGTGCAAGTGAATACAATCACCCATCATGCCCTGGCCACAATAGATAATAATAGATAATTTTTGTTTTTTATCCTTGCTAATTTGATAGATGAAAAATGAAACCTAATTCTTCATTTGATTTTTTTTTGTTATCAACAAAATTGAGAGTGTTTTTATATCATTATCTCTTTCAATCTTGGAGTTACTTATTCTGACCTTCTGCCCATTATCCTGTGCAATCTGAGCATTTTTCCTATTCATATGAAAGACTTCCTTATATGTTAAAGATACTAGCAGTCTATCATAACTATATGTTCACACTTGATTATTTACATTTTATGATCTTTTATTATTTTACAGTAGCTTTATTGAAATATAATCCACATGGAATACAATTCACCCACTTAAAGTATATAGTTCAGTAGGTTTTTTATACTAACAGAGTTGTATAACCTCACCACAATAAATTTTGAACATTTTCACCACCCAAAATGTTAACAGT
>NW_004569025.1:0-1072 GCF_000260355.1 Condylura cristata
TTACAAGGATGATCGGGCTGTTCTCCAGCAGGAATCTTTCAGACGGGTCTAAGGCTAGATCCAAAACCTCCCCTGGCAGTTCTAGGAAGGTGCGTTTTCATCAGGCACCCTTCCCTTGAAGATCCTGTACTGGGAGCTCGGGCTGGCAAAGGGGAGCAGGCTCCTGATCTCATTGCTTCTCAAAGGACTTGTATTGCTTTTCAAAACAGGTTACATCTACAAGAGAGTCCTAGAATGGAAGCTCAAGGAAAATCTATTTTGCACGAACAAGATTTAGTCCTTGATGTTTCAGGCTCATTATGAGGTCCTTTCTACCTCTTTCCTTTGGAGTCATTTCTCCACCAAAGCAGGCATGCCTCTTTCTTCCTGAGAGTATTAGAGATATTGTGGACTTAATGTGTTAGTTCTGTTTATATTTTAAGGCAAGGATCTGAAGAGGGAATGTTTCAGTCCGATGCATTAATCACTAATGACGGAAATTCAAGCATAAGTGAGAAAACAGATGTAATTTTTCAAAGTGCATTTTGAGGAATGGGAATCCTGCTGTACTTTGCAAATGGTTCTCCATCTCTGATATCACCATCTCTGCAAAGATTGAATCTGGCTGTGGGTCTCACAGAATCAGTGTGAAGCAGATAAACTAAGAGACAAAGTTACTTAAAAGGGAAAAAAAGTCCTATTACTTCCATTTGCTTCAAAAAGGAATAGCAAGGTGATGAGGGTTAGGACAATCGTGGCCCCCTAACATGGCACCTTGGCATATTGAACATTTTAAGTTTAAGGCATTTGAGGAACAACAGAAGCAGGAGGGTCTGATCAAATCCCACCTTTCTACCCTGATCCCCTGAAACACATCATAAGCCCTTATGTAAGAATCATGATCCTTAAACCTCAGAGCTCAAAGGGATGCCAAGAAGAACCCCAATGCACAGGTCTTATTAAGTCTCTCAGTTTATTGCACTTACAACATACTCCTTAAAGAGTCATATTTCTACGTGAGTGTCTTTCACCAACTCTAGCATTAAAAAGTATAGGTCTAGGCCCTCCCTGGTGGCGCAGCGGGTTAAAGCAC
>NW_004569026.1:0-1099 GCF_000260355.1 Condylura cristata
CCTTATATAAAACAAGGATGAGTTCCCAGATGTGGCTGTGAATCCACATTCCCTGGGAAGATGGTGAAAGACCAGGCTTGAGCCTTTCACCCAGAGATTCTAGTTGAGAGTTTGACAGAGGTGGGGTGGGGGAGTAGGAACGGGCATTTTGGCCTCCCCCTCTTCATCCTGGGCCTCTGGTCCAGAGACTGGGTCCAGGAACCTATGTCCCAATCCTGACCCAACTCTCATGGTCCCTAGCATGATGGTCCATTCACATAGGATGCTCTGTTGTTTTGAATATAAAACACACAAAAACATTAGGCTTCAATTTTATCATGTGCTAAATGGAGCAAAGACTCTGTCTTTACCCCTTGATAGGACTCTGTCCTGTCCTCCCGCCCCTTCCTCATCCTGTGATTGGCTCTGGAATCCTGCCGCCTGGTTTTGAGACTCCCTCTGCATGTCCTTGAGCAAGTTGCTTCAGCTCTCAGCAACTCTGTCAGTAAACTGGGGGTGCTGGTGATAGATCTTCGCCCCGGGCTGTGGTGAGGATTAGATGGGATCATTCTCACAAAACCCAGCATCTAGCATAGACGAGCCCCTGGTAAGTGGCAGCGTTCCTTGTGGGTCAGATCCTTCACGCTTGGGCGCTCATCCTCTCTCTGCAGGGCACAGAGCTGAATGATGACCGCACACCGTCCGATGCCACGGTCACCACATCCTTCAACATCCTGGTTATTGACATCAACGACAACGCCCCAGAGTTCAACAGCTCTGAGTACAGTGTGGCCATCACGGAGCTGGCCCAGGTCGGCTTTGCGCTCCCCCTCTTCATCCAGGTGGTGGACAAGGACGAGGTGAGTCCCAGAAAGGTGTGGTCCTTCCAGACCATAGCACCACCAGGTCTCTGGGCCTCCAGCCTGTCTCCATAATAGAAACCAACACTGCTATGTCTTCCCCTGCTGTGCTGTGGATAACTAAGGCTACATCTCTAAACTTTTAGAATAACCCCCTATACTCTAAAAAACATTTGAGCATATAACTTCCAACATCTGCTTACTTAGTCAGAAATTATATACATGACAGAGGTACTAATTTAGTAAGTGCATCATAAAAT
>NW_004569027.1:0-1128 GCF_000260355.1 Condylura cristata
TCAGCAGTGTACTTCCTCTATCTGCCTGTTCTGTACCCCGCTCTGACTCTGGTGAATCCTCTCACCCTCTGCATCTCTGGCCTGTACCCCAGTTCTGTGCGAATAAATGAATAAATCTTTTTAAAAAAAATCACATTTAATGGAAACCAGCTATTTAGACTTTTTTTAAGTCCTTGCAAGATTCTCATGGTGAGGCTGTAAATTTTCTAGGAATACATAATACATTTAATAGAAAACTGCATCTATATTAAGTGGTAAAGCAAGCAATATAGTAATGGATCTAGATTGTAGCTTTTGATTTTCTTTCATTATCCAAAGTCATCTAGAATGTATGTGTACAAACACATACACACACATACACGCACACAAGTCTCTAACCTCAACATAGTTTTAGCCAAAATGTAAAATGCTCCTCCTGGATAGAATTCCACCACTACATAGCTGATCCCAAACTTTTGGCATGGTACTAGAAGGACATTATATGAAATTCAAGATTCATAGTTGTATTAAAAAATCCTATTTTGAATTCTGTATGTTCTAAAAAGACACTCTCACCACATCAAAAGCATCAGTAAAAAATCTAGAGCTGGAAGTAAGAAAATCTAGAAACAGTAATGGTAGAAATTTCAATGGCTAGGTCAATGATCAATACTATGTGAGCATGGGACTGGGGACAAAGAGTAAATATGAGGCAGCCACTTTCTTTCCCACACCCTGATATTTATGGCAGGGGTCATTAACTCCCTATTATAGCACATTGTAGATGCCAAACAAATATTGAACACAACAATAAATCTGAAAGCAGCTTGAGCTTGGCAAAGCAGTTCAGTCTATTTCAAGATCATTTTGAATCTTACAGATTTAGTCATATAAATTTCTTCTTAATTTAAAATGTTTATTTATTTTTTAATTTATTTATTTGTGCATACAGAACTGGGATACAGGCCAGAGGCTCAGGGGCAGTGAGAGGCTTCACCATAGACAGAGCGGGGAGCACAACAGACAGATCTAGAAAGTACACTGCTGAGGGGAACAGCAGGCGGGTCAGGAGAGGTCTGCCACGCCATGTGGTCACCTCCAGGGGCAGGTGGGAATTGAACTCATGCGGAAGTGGCTTTAGCTT
The DNA here is from genome assembly GCF_000260355.1 of Condylura cristata. NCBI lineage: Eukaryota > Metazoa > Chordata > Mammalia > Eulipotyphla > Talpidae > Condylura > Condylura cristata. Next base: position 1,124 of record NW_004569027.1, read on the forward strand.
CTTAG
>NW_004569028.1:0-1127 GCF_000260355.1 Condylura cristata
TTAAAAAAAAAAAAAAACCGGTCCCTATGATTATCTCACCTGACTTCACCAAAGTTGACTAGCTGATCCTAAAATTTATTTGGAAATTAAATAATGCAGAATAGTCAACTGTCTTGAAAAAGACCCAATTGCAGCATGCATTCCCTTATTTCAAAACTTAACACTAAGCTATAGTAATTAAGACATTGTAGAGTTGGTATAAAAGCAGACCTATAAATCACTGAAATAAAATTGAGAGTCCAGAGTAAGTGCTCACATTTAGTCAATCTTCAACAGGGGTGCCAAGACGCTTAAAGGAACAAAGTCTTTTCTACATTAATGTTGGGACAGCATTCTAATCATGAGAATTTGCTTAAATGTTAAGTCCAGGCAAAAAGTTGCATTCTAGATCCATTTAAAAATACAAGAATTATAGGATCCTTCTAGCCAGGTAGGACTTACCATGGTTAGACATAAGAGTCAATTTTTTATTTATTTTTGCATAGATGAACTGTGGTTTAGGCCAGAGGTACAGGCAGGGAAAGGGTTCACCAGAGAAAGTGGGTTGCAGTGCAGATTTACTGAGACATACTGCTAAGGGGAGCAACCACAGGTGAAGGTAAGAACTGGAGAATCACTGTTCTTAATTCCATAACTTACTATAAAGTTACAGTAATCAAAACTGTGGTATTAGCATAAAGACAAAGTTATTAATGAAACAAAATTGAGAGCCAAGAAAATGCCCTTGTATGAATGATCAGATTATCTCAAGAATGCCAAGACCATTCCAGGGGGAAAGATTGCCTCTTCATCAAGAGGAGTGGAGAGGAGAGGTTCACTATGTAATATGTGGGCTAGCATGGGTCAGCTCCCTGGTGGGCAGTGGAACTCAGGCCTGCTGTTGCTGAGACTTAACCCCAAGGCCATCAGAGAGGCCCAGATTCTGTATTTGAAAAAATTGTTATTTCTTGCTTACTCAAATTTATTCAAATGAGAGCTTCCACTCGAATGTTAGGGAGACTTCAAAGTTGAAAATGTTTTCTTGACCTCATTGTCTTTTTTTTTTTTTTAAGATTTATTTATTTGTGCATACAGAACTGGGGTACAGGCCAGAGGCTCAGGGGCGGTGAGAGGCTTCACCAGAGACA
>NW_004569029.1:0-1128 GCF_000260355.1 Condylura cristata
CTGCTCCCCTCAGCAGTGTACTTCGTCGATCTGCCTGTTCTGCTCCCCACTCTGTCCCTGGTGAATCCTCTCACCCTCCGCATCTCTAGCCTGTACACCAGTTCTGTATGAATAAATAAATCTTTAAAAAAAAAATTACAGAATGGTTTCTCAAGCCAAGAAACACCTTTGGGCTTATTCCCAAGAAAATGGTTAGGCCTGAGAACCAATCTACAGCTATTTCGACACAGAAGGGCCTTAGCAAATATCCTCTTTACCAACTGCTATCTCGAGGGCTGACTGTGCAATGGGTCAATCAGATAAAAGGTCCAATGCTCTGGCCCTGAGGGTCTGCCACAGGATTGTGATCTATGAGGCTGTCAAAGACAAAACCACTAACAGAAACCCATTACGCAAAACAAATTCAATGCAACCAACCCAGAGCCTGTGTGGTATGTTCCTGTTTACAAACTATCTGTGTCTAGGGGTTTCCTTAGAACTCCTAGTGCTTCCAGGTCCTTAAGGTGCATTCTTAATCTCTCCTTGGAATTCCAAGGCACTGTCCAAACCCTTCTCCATATGAAAATCAGCCCCTTGGAAAACCTTCTCCTGGTTCTGAACCCCCCCGCCCCCCCCCCTCAGATTTATTTATTCATACAGAACTGCGGAGGGTGAGAGGATTCACCAGAGACACAGTGGGGAGCAGAACAGGCAGGTCAACGAGTACACTGCTGAGGGAGCAGCGGACAGGTCAGGAGCGGTCTGCCGCACCATGTGGATCTCCTCCGGGGCAGGTGGGGATCGAACTCTTGCAGAAGTGGCTTAAGCTTCTTAGTGCTCTGCTTTAACCCACTGCGCCACCAGGGAGGGACACAGACCTCATAGGCTTTGAGGTCTCCCTACCCCACATGCAAACAAGCCCTAGAATGGACCCCCAAGCTCGGGGTCCCTTCCAACCATATACTAGACACTTCACCTGTGAAACCATATCTGTTTAATGTTGAATTTGACCTCGCTGGTTCATTTACTGAGTAACCCTTTGGGCCAGACTAGGGACAGAGACTAATAAGCAAGACAGAGTTGATCCTAGCCCTCCAAGAACTTATACCTTAGTGCCCCTCACCCCCCAAATCCTAGGCATTTTTTTTT
>NW_004569030.1:0-1095 GCF_000260355.1 Condylura cristata
GGAAAGGTCTGTCACCCCATGTGGATCACCTCTGAGGCTGGGAATCGAACTTTATTTGAGGAGGCTGCAGTCAGCTTGCAGTGCTGTGTCCTAATCCGTTGCACAGTCAGGGAGGGCCAACACATTTTTTTTTTTTTTTTTTTAGAGCTTCCTTTATAAGCTATCAAAAGAGAAATTTTGGGAATCTATACCTATTGAAGTTTAATCAGAATTACTTTTAAACAAAACACATTCTACTAGTTACGAAGGAAGTGATTAAATAAATGCTTAACACTTGATTTTTTGGAGCGGGAGTATTGGTTGATATAAGCAAAACTGTACTCTATTGGATGGGAAGTGATGCCAAATAAATAAACAAAGGTGATTTAGAACTGCTCATCTCTACTATTTTACTCAATTTACAATCTTGTAAAAAATAAATAGACTTAGTTTTCTTCTTGTATTTCCTCCTTCCTGATAGCCCCATGTCATTAATCTGAGTATAATGGGCACAGTGGATTTAATGGATGTTGTCTGTACGGTATCGTAGTAATTTACCCCTAGAATCAGTAATCTTTACCTGAAAAAAAAAAAAAAAAAGGAACCCTAACTAATGATCCATTCTCTTGTAGCTAAAAGTCTGCTTATTGCCAACTGAGAACTTTTAGATCAACTGACTTCAAATTTGAGAAATACAATAAAGTGAAAACTGAAGAGGGGGATATAGCAGTATAATTGTCACAGATGGTATGACAAGCAGATGTAAGAAAAAATAAACTATTTTATTTTATTTTGGTGTGAGATCATAGCCTAGTTTCATTCTTTTGCATGCTAGTGCAAATTTCCCCAGTACCATTCATATTGTGCGTGCATGTATGCCTTTATTTTAGTTTTGTAGTTAACACAGGGCCAAAAGTGTCTTTGTCCTGTCCTGGTGTTATTTTCAATAGTCACTACCTTTGCCCCATAGAGTATGGTGGTTATAAATTGGCATCGATTTCATTAACATTTAAAATACTTTATTTCTTATGTTGCATCCTGTATTTTAACTACCTGAACTTGTTTTTAATCAAAATTTATTGGTTTATGATTTGTTTCACAAATTATATATATATA
>NW_004569031.1:0-1126 GCF_000260355.1 Condylura cristata
TGTGCATAAATAAATTAATATTAAAAAATATTAAAACACACACATATGTCTTGAATGTCCTTGCAGACCGAACAGCAAAAAAAAAAAAAAAAAAAGGGCCTGTAATTATTACTTGAAAGTATGCAAATATTTCCCTTCTGAATCTTCAGTTGAAACACTTTATCACCATGTAAACTTAAGTGGTTAACCATATAATTTGCTAACTTTTAGCCCCATAGACAAGCTATTGATGAGGTATGAAGAACATCACTGAGTTAATTTCTATTAATCATTGTATCTCCTGGCTTAGCTGCAAGTGTCCGCTGCTTGGAAAAGTGTGGGAAGCTGACTTGGAAGCTTGCCAGTTGTTTATCCAGAGTCTGCAGCTCCGGGAAGCCAAGGATAACCAGTCTGCAGCAGACGAGAAGCAGATGGATGACTTAGGGGGAGCCATTCCCCCTAGGCTGCATTGTGAAGATGAGAGGAAGACCCCTTTGCAGGCCGTCAAAGAGGGGAAGACACACCGGACTGCCTCGACTCACTGTACCATCACCGAGCAGAAAGAGGTCTGTCTGTCCTCATGGTCAAGGCAGGAGCTCTACACTGAGGGGTGTTTTGGGGCCACTGTCCCAGTAGGAACAACAAGGAGTGGGAGGACTTCCGGCTGAAATATACAGAGTTTTAAAATTTTTAATGACCCTTGAACATGATTATGAAAGAATGTGGAATTTTTGCAGAAGTTTAAAAAGAACAAAATTTAATGGCTACTGTTGGAATATGCAGTCTAATAATTCGAAAAGGGAACTTATACTGCACATATCATAGAGAGGGTAGAGTCCTTACATACACTGCATGGGATAGATCATATATTTAAAATCTCTATCTTATATAATTTTCTATTAGATTCAAATATCCAAAGACATGCCTAGAACCCACTCATTGTTTTTGCCAAAACTAAATCATCATGAATGCTCATACTCCACTCATTTCATTAAAAAAATAATAATAGGGCCCTCCCTGGTGGTGCAGCGGGTTAAAGCACTGCACTGAGAAGCTAAAGCCACTTCCGCATGAGTTCAATTCCCGCCTGCCCCAGAGGAGACCACATGGCGTGGCAGACCTCTCCTGACCCGCCCGCTGCTCCCCT
>NW_004569032.1:0-1064 GCF_000260355.1 Condylura cristata
GCACTAAGAAGCTAAAGCCACGTCAGCATGAGTTCTTTAAAAAAAAAAAAAAAAAAAGTATAGGCTTGAATTATAAATGGAGAAATATCTGGAAAAAGAACAGGAGAATGATGTCAATATTGATTTTTGACTTAGAGGCACAGGAATCAGGATAATTTGTGCAGTTTGCTTTCACTATTGACAAGTTCCTCAGCCCCTAAAATTCTGTCTTCTCACCCTGATCTTATTTATATTTGTGCAGCAACCAGATAGTCCAGTTCACCCAGAAAAGCAGGTTTTTCTCGTGTGGTCCCTGATTCCCATCTGGTTGACATCCCCTTTCACTTTCAAAAATGTTCTTATGTGGATGATAAATTATATTGTCATCCCTGACTCTGCTTGACCCCGTAGAGAACAGGATAAGGTCAAAGTCCACTCAACAAAATGCTTCCTAGACAGCATTCCTAAGAATCTGAAAATGCAAAGTATTCATTATTGCAGAGGATAAAGGAGAGTAAGACTATTTTCTTTGTCTTGCAAATATTACTAAATGGATTGAAAAAAAAAACAAAGGGAAGCTCAGAACATAAAAAGTTGGAGACTCATCAACTATGACAAAATTGAAAATAACAGCATAAAAGTTAAATTAATGAAACATAAAATGTGTTAATAGGTATATAAGAAAATTAAACAGTGAAACAAATTAATAAATACAAGTTTCAACTTGAGGGAGAATGATAAGGAAGTAAAAAGTAAGATTTTACTGGACAGAATTCCTATAGAGTTATCTGATCCCATCTAAATTTCATAGCATACTTCAGTAATAACAAAACACTAATGAATTAAGATTAGCTGCCATAGCATTTATGCAAGTAGTTGACTGTAGATGCAGTGTCCTAATGCTGGTGAAGCAGAGCAATTAAAATTGCTGCTGCAGGGCCTCCCTGGTGGCGCAGCGGGTTAAAGCACTGCACTGGGAGGCTAAACCCACTTCCACATGAGTTCGATTCCCGCCTGCCCCGGAGGTGACCACATGGTGTGGCAGACCTCTCCTGACCCGCCCACTGCTCCCCTCAGCAGTGTAC
>NW_004569033.1:0-1113 GCF_000260355.1 Condylura cristata
AAGAAAAGAAAAATGATACAACAGAGGAAGAGGCTGACTAGACAAAGGGAACCAGCAGAGCAGGGCTCTGACCATTGTTACGGAATAAGCACCGGGGAGTCGGAGCCCCTGGATGACACGGTATAGCTCTGGCAATGAATACAATAAGGTCACTCTTAATAGGGGGAAAAATAAGAAAAAGATGAAAGGTTGCCCTTCATAACAACATGGATGAATCTAGATGGTTAGTTATGCTAAGTGAAATAAGTTAGATTGAGAAAAATACCATATGACTTCACTCACATGTGGAAGACAACAAAACAAAACAAACTCTCAGTCAATGAGAGCAGAATGGTGATTCCCCAAAGGGAAGAAGGACGGGGGGTGGCATAATGAGTTAAGAAGGTCAACTGTGTGGCAGTGATTAGAACCTAAATTTGGGGTGATGATCATAATGCAGTTTTACAGATGTCAGAATATAATGCTGCCCACCTGCAATTTCCATAATGTTATAAACTAATGTTACTTCAATTTAAATGCTTTTAAAACTTTTTAAGCTATTTAGGCATTAGAGAGCCAGTCAGAAAAATGTACATCCTTTAGTTTCCTAATTTAGATGGGGTTATATATTCTTTTTTGTTACTGACTTCTAATTTAACTCAATTGAAAATTTGAAAATTGTTTTATAGGCCAATATAGGGTCTATCATGATTCACGTTCCCTGTACACTTGGGAAAAAATGTGTTTCCTATCATTGTTGGGTGAAGTGTTCTAGAAACACCAGTTAGGTCCAGGTGATTAATCATGCTACTCAAATCTTCCATCTACCTACTTGTTTTAGTAGTGTTAAAAATCTCTGGATATAATGATGTGGTGTTTGCTTTGCCTTTAGGTGTGTCTGATTTTCTTCTTTACCTTCTTTTTCATGACTATAGACTATTCCACAATATAGATGTACACATTATACATTTCTAGGTTAGTGTAAATGTTTTGCCTTTACAAAACAGTGTGGCAGTAAATATTTACACATATAGGGAAAATTACCAAATTCGAGTGTAGGTCAGAGAATGGGTATACTTTATATTTTGATGAAACCTGTGCTCCCAGTGAACTACTTTGTTTTTTTAAGACTTA
>NW_004569034.1:0-1065 GCF_000260355.1 Condylura cristata
AAGTACACTGCTGAGGGGAGCAGTGGGCGGGTCAGGAGAGGTCTGCCACGCCATGTGGTCACCTCCAGGGCAGGCGGGGATCGAACTCATGCGGAATCGGCTTTAGATTCTCAGTGCTGTGCTTTAACCTCCTGCGCCACCAGGGAGGACCAATTATGCAGATTTTTAAAGATACTATCCCAGGCAGGTGGTAACCTAAGGCTAGCTGAGTAGCTTTTGTCCTGGTGAGTCTTAGTTGGCCAACCAAGCTCAGCGAGTCCTCAAACGCCAAAGTACATTCAAAGTACTGAGAGGAGGTCAAAATGCAGATTCCTGGGCCCCACTCCAAGGGCTTCAGTACATTGAGGCTCTGACCCAGCAGTATGCTTTTCAAAAATAACTTTCAGGAACACTTAAAGGTCAAAGGTGAGGCAAGGAAACACCTAGGTCATGGAATTTAAGGAGGTCCTGTCCCTCAGGGTCTAGCAAATGCAGGCTGGCACCTCCGTCAATACTGTGCCCAGGGCACTGATCTTGCTTCATCCGAATCCCAGCCCTATCCCTAATGATGTAATGAGACACTTTCTGAGAAGGCTAAGTGCCGGGACTACAGTGTGGGCTGTACATGGCAAGTTGTGCTTTGGAGAGGTTTAATGCATAAAGAATGAGCTAGGTATAAATCTGATTCCTAAAAATGAAAATCTGGGCTCATCTGCATTTTCTAAGTGCTTCCATGCATGGTGTACGCATTAAATATACATTTTGTTTTGAAAGATACAACACTCTGCCATTGTCCAGGCTAAATCTGAGTTGTGGTTTCTCAGACACTCCGCCATCAGCAGTATACCAGTGACATATTCCCTAATTCCTCCCAAGTTGGAGGTTTCAATAAGCCAAAGAGGTGTATAAGTTATGCATTTCCTGGAGAGATTAAAAAACAGCCTTTCCCTTTTCAAAGTATCATAGATCTGAGCAACAACACTAATCAGCTTGTAGGCAGATTTCAGAATGTTTGTCACTGCAGAGAATCTATTACTTACACCATTAAAATAAAAATACAACAAAGGATATAACTCCCAATGTGTA
>NW_004569035.1:0-1123 GCF_000260355.1 Condylura cristata
CTGCTCCCCTCAGCAGTGTACTTCATGGATCTGCCTGTTCTTCTTCCCACTCTGTCTCTGGTGAATCCTCTCACTGCCCCTGCACCTCTGGCCTGTACCCCCCCAGTTCTGTATGCATAAATAAATAAATCTTTAAAAAAAAATAAAAGTACTTTTAAGATGGGAAACCATGATAAAGATCAGAAACCATCTTACAGATGACGAATTATTCATTAATTAAATATATTTTCTGAGGTAGTTTTTCAAAAGATGTATTTATTTATTTATTTATGCATACAAGAACTGGGGTATAGGCCAGAGTGTGGGGAATGAGAGGATTCACCAGAGACTGAGTAGAACAGGCAGATTTACTGAAATACACAGCTGAAGGGAACAGCAAGTGAGACAGGAGTGGTCTGCTGTGCCATGTGGGTCAGCTCCCTAGTTGAGAATTGAATTATGCTGCAGTGTCTGGTGGATAGCTTCATAGTGCTGAGACTTAAACCCTTGCTCATGAGGGAGGCCCATATTTGCTGAGATAGTTTTAGTAACTGCTTATACCAATAGGGAGTGTAAGAGATACTTTGATATATTTGAAACAGCCTTTACTTTCAAACCAGATGATCATTGGCTTTATTTATTTGTTCTTTGGACAACAAATATTTATCAAGTGCTTTAATAAATATCTATCAGATATTCTACTTACTGTGTAATCATGAACAAGTTACTTAAAGTACTCCATTTCTTAACTCAATTTGTCAGAATGATAATACCTATCTTGTTGAATTATTTTAAGAGTAGAGTTTACCTGAAGTATCAAGTAGCACCTGACATATGATTAGACAATAATAAATTATAGTATTGGTGTCATGATTCTTTATTTTAACAAAGCAATATAATTTTAGGTCATTATTACATATAATGTTATAATTTGTAAATAGATAATTAACTATGATTATTATAATTTTATTATTAGAATGGAACTTAGGTTGACTATACTTAGGATCCTGTAAGGTAAATAATAGTTTCTTGTATTTTTTTTTTAAAGATTTATTTACTTATACAGAACTGGGGTACAGGTGAGAGATGTGGAGGGTGAGAGGATTCACCAGGAACAGAGTGGGGAGCAGAACAGGCAGATCGA
>NW_004569036.1:0-1100 GCF_000260355.1 Condylura cristata
GCTTTAGCTTCTCAATGCTGAGCTTTAACCTGCTGTGCCACTAGGGAGGGCCCAGGATGGTTCAGTTTTCAGTAGTTACCCCATGCTAATGAATGACTGATTTTAGGTTACACTCTGACTTTTATGAGCTCCAAACTCCAAACTTTTTTTTTTTTTTTTTTTTTCAGAATGTCTGTCAGCATTACAGGTTAGGTGATGTCAACACTGATTTGTGACATAACCGCTCTATCTACATGCCTGGCATCTGCTACCACATCTTCTGGCCACAGTACTCTGTTTCCTTTGGGGAAATGCAGGCTCACAATGTCAATTAGATGTTTGTAATGGCCTGCCCCTGCCCCTTGCAAACAGATGCACATGACCTGAATTGTCCAATCAGATCACTCCATCTCCACCCAGCTTCAATTTAATTGCAACAGATTAATTATTCTTCTTAGGGAGAAATAAAGTATCATTGCTCCACTGCTGTACTTGTCATAAGCCTTGTATCTTGCTTGGTTAACAGAATACAGGAGAAGTGACATTCTAGAATGTCATTGGGAGGTCATAAAATGCCTTGAAGCTTCTGACCAGCTTCTTGCCATCTTTCTGTCTAATCAGAAGGCCACTGCAGGGTTTTCAGTTGACACATATGCAAGATGGTTCTACGAATGTATTCTTGTGATGGGTAAAGAATATCACAAAGAGTTCAGAAAATTAGTATTTAATTTTTTTAAAGGGACACTTTCTTAAGCTGGCTGTCATTATTCTTCATGTTGATAAAGCTTCTGCTTTGCAAAGTTGAGTGATATTTTTTTTTTTTTTAAGGTTTAGTGTTTTGGAAGTGCCTCAGATTTACACTCTGGGATAAATGTTTTTGGTAAGCAGACGTATAAGCCTAGTTATGGAGGTTGCTCTGTGGCAGCGAGTGAAGTAGTTAAGAACTTAGGTGGTGCAGTTGGGAGGACAAAGTTTATGTAAAGTGACTAAATTATATCGCATCTGTAAACCTGCTGTCTATGTTCATCAATGCTACTTGTAGAGCTGTTGGTATGATTATAGATTAAATATTTAATGTGGAACCTGGAAGGGCCTATCACTTAAAAGTGTTATATTTGTCA
>NW_004569037.1:0-1009 GCF_000260355.1 Condylura cristata
TCTGTGCCAGCAGTGAGGCACAGCGCCGCAAGCTCACCGCCCCCCTGCACAAGAAGCCGGGGCCCTGCAGCCCGACTCAGCAGGGCCCTTGCTGACTCTCAGCTATGAACCTGGAGCCCTGGGCCCTGGGCACTGAGGACCCGGGGAGTGAGTGACACCTCTGGTGCCCTGCTGCCGGCGTGTCCTTGATTCCTGGTTGATTCTGAACAGCCACCAGGCCTCTGCTCCACAGGGAAACCTTCTTTTGGTTCTCTGATCATCTTGACAGGAGCTCACCAACTCCTCCTTGATCTGCTGCCTCATCAGAGTGAGAGGGGGCTGAGGGACAGCAGGTCCTCTGGTCAGTGTACGGGCAGGTGACCCCACTGCAGATATATTGTGTTCATGGCGGCCTTACCCCAGGCAGGCATGGGCAACCCCCAAGCAGCCAGAGAATGGGGGGCAATCCCTGATGCTCCCTCCACTGAAATGGTCAGCTCCTGTGACCTCGAATCTGTCTGCCCACATCTACTGGTCCAGGGGGGCTGTGTTGCCCGTGTGGCCATGCACCCCGGCCTGCAAGGCCTGTCTCCTTCTGGCCCCGACCTGCTTGTGGGCTCAGTCTTGAATCACTCAAACTCCTCCTGACAACACACAAACACACCTCAAAATAGAGACAAATTCCGCTATTGAAGGACCAGGATCTAAGTGGTAAATGATAACTGTGGCCACTACTTGTCTTCATTACTGATCTTGGAGCAAATATCAGATGCAAGGACTCGGGGGGTTTCACACCTCAGTGGTGGCTGTGCGCCTGTGCTCCCTGAGGGTGACCCCGAGGGAGCCCAATGTGTGTGCTCAGATTAGTGCAGTGCTCACTGGGGACAGAACGTGCACTGGTCTGTAAAAGCCCCAGGTGCGTGTCAGTGATGCAGTCCCAGGGGCCCATGTGTGGTCAAGCAGATTCCCTCGTGCACAGGCATGGGAGCGCTCGTTTGAGCAAGGAAGTGTGAGTTGGGACAGGAGGATG
>NW_004569038.1:0-1122 GCF_000260355.1 Condylura cristata
AGAGAGAGAGAGAGAGAGAGAGAGAGAGATACATATATTAGTTCCATAGATACATATCCCCTTTATGAATTTTATAGACATGCACATGTATACACACACACATATGCAGAGATACATATCCCCTTTCTGAATGTTCAATTTCTCATGCTGTTTGGGTACATTTGTTCCTAAATTTACTATGTTTACTTACATAAACCTATTCTGTTTTAAAAGTACAGAAATGTCCCTCATCCTGGAGTGATTACTTTGTTTTGTTTTGTTTTGTTTTTAAGATTTATTTATTTATGCATAAGAACTGGGTACAGGCCAGAGATCACCAGAGACAGAGTGGGGAGCAGAACAGGCAAATCAACAAGTAAACTGCTAAGGGGAGCAGCGGTGGGTCAAGAGAGGTCTGCAGCATCATGTGGTCACCTCCGGGGCAGAATTGAACTCATGTGGAAGTGGCTTTAGCTTAATGCTGTGTTTTAACCCAGTGAACCACCAGGGAGGGCCCTGGAGTGATTTCTTAAAGGGAAACTAAAAACAAACAAACAGAAGCTTCTTTAACCGTTGCTTTACAGATATGGTTTTCTTAGAATTACTTTGCTTTCTTCCAAGTCACTATCAATAAATGTTTCATTTGAAAGAATAAGAAAATAAGGAATTGGAAATTGTTGTTTCTTTATCAGCAGGGTCACATATACTACCAAACTTAATGGAAAGATGAATATCCCCTAACGTGATCTTGTATTTTTTTTAAAGAAAAGGTTCTGTTACATTTGCATTTTATATTTGAGCAAAATGTGACGGCTTGTGGCCAAGGAGTGTCCTTTCAAAGGTGTCATTGTCAGAGGAAATTAATTTATGGCTCTCACTATGCACTGTCAGCATCTATTGTTATCTTTTTTCTTCCTCCCTGTCATTCAGATTAATAACATAAGTGGTGCTATATGCTTACAGCTTTCTTTCCCTTGTCATTTGACTCAGGATCTCCTTTGCACAAGCAATTTTTCTTCAGAAAATTTAAATGTAATGCAATATATTATGTTTAGTTGAAAGTGCTATGTTATCATTTCTCTTCTGACTGTTCTTATTAAAACTAATTTAACAGGCCTTCCCTGGTGGTGCAGCAGGTTAAAG
>NW_004569039.1:0-1119 GCF_000260355.1 Condylura cristata
AGAGAGACCAAAAAAGGAGAAGGAGCACAAGGGACTATAGAGATGGTTCACAGGCAATGTGGTGGTTTATGGTGATTACACTTGAGGGGTTAAACCAAACATACAAAAATGAATAACAATCTAAATGAATGAAAACCTAGTTTGTCCTGACATCGATATGTTTATTTTAAGGTAATGAATCACAGAAACTTGAATTTATGGAGTAAATCACCGCCACGGTGATATTCTATGCCACCACACACTGTGTGGGTCATTTCCAGAACTTGCATGATTTGGAAGTCTTCGGAACAGAAAGTAAATTATCAGAATCTATGACTGCAAACAGATAACAAGGTTTGCAAAAGTTTAACATTAATATAAATGTGAAAATAAAATACTTTCCCCTGTCTGAAGCTGAAAGCACAGGTAAGAGCCAGTATCAGAAGAGGGCGCTGCTCTCCAAGGGAGAGGGGATAATTTTCAAGCAAGTTTTCTTTAATCCTTGACTGACTGATAGATAACAAGCAAGGGGCAAAAAGAATTGATGTTAGGATGATAGCAAGGACGACTGAAGTATCTTTATGCCTAATGAGTATGATTTTATCGGGAAATATAATTATTTCTTCTTTTATTCAGTGCACGTTTATTATATACTATTTGTAATGTTCTGAATTGTGGAAAATTAAACAGCCCAGCCTGCAAAATCTGACAGTTTTGCAACATGGTAGATACACAGATGCTCAGGTATGCACATTGAATAAGCTAATTGCATACAGAAAAGGACAGCTAGAAAATGTTTGGGTATTACAGTGATTTTAGGTAGAAAATGAAGCCATCTTAAGAATGGCAAGTGTTTTAGTTGTCTGGGGAAACGGGTGCATGCATGTAGATGAAATATGGAATTTAAGACTGGGGAGGTAAATTGAATTGAGTGTGGAGGACTTTGAGAAGGACATGGATATGCCTGTACATTTTTATGATAATGACTTTCTTCTAATATCTTTTAAACGAGGGAGTGACATAATTAGATCTATGCTTAAGAAAGTCAACTTGGTGGGCCCTCCCTGGTGGCGCAGCGGGTTAAAACACAGCACTGAGAAGCTAAAGACACTTCTGCATGAGTTCGATCCCTGCCTGCCC
>NW_004569040.1:0-1120 GCF_000260355.1 Condylura cristata
GATCGAACTCATGTGGAAGTGGCTTTAGCTTTTCAGTGCAGTGCTTTAACCCGCTGCACCACCAGGGAGGGCCTAATTCAGTAAAGATTTTAAAAATGCTACATATGAACCAAATATATTTTCTAACATGCTAGAAGTAGAAATGTTACTTTGAACATTTTTGTGTATGTGTGTGGAAGCAGGAAAGATGACTTAGTGTCCAAAATAGGATTAAGTCGATTTTTAAATATCTTTAGTATTCTTAGACCTGTGATGACTTTTACAAAAATTGTCTCTCTTGAGTCAGTAGCATTTTGTAGTCTCTTCACTTCATGAGGTTACAGATTGCCCAAAGAATCAAAACTGTTCTGTTTAGTTTAGAAAACTAGATATTCAAGTTATCTAAATAGACTGTCTCTATTCCCTACAGATATAATTAAAATAAAACCTCATTCTCTGTTTTTCCTAAGTTAAAAGTAAAATCACAGTTCAAACACACATACACACACACGTGTGTGTGCATTCCCATATATATATATATATATATATATATATAACATGCAAATTAGTCCACCATTATGGAAAACTGTGTGGAGTTTCCTCAGATTATTCCTACTTCTTTCTCATTCTTTAGTCTCAGAACTTTTTTTTCTACAGCAAGGATTCCAGGGTAAGGATGAATTGTACATGATGGTTCTTGATCTAGCTTATAATCTTCTCTGTCAGATACTATTTATTCTGATTCTGTTCTAGTTTATGAACAAATATTGCTGAAATCTTCCATTCTAAAAAGAAGTCAATTTTTAAATTTTTGTGTATATTTTTACATCATTCTTCATTTTTATACAATGTATGCTTTATCATCTATCTAGTACATGGTCCCCAAGAAATTCCAACCACCGTTTCACTTGTGTACTATCACCATAGTCCCTTGTGCTCTTCCTACCCCATTTTTGATCCAATTTCCTCTTCTCCCATAGAATGTTTCTGGTTTATAGTGGCCTGTTGATTTTGATTTTTGCTTTGTTATAATTACTTCCCCTCCCCAGCCTTTACTTGGTAACCATACATTTTTCCAACAAGTGAAACCATCTGGTATTTTTCCTTTTCTTTCACTGAGCATGATCCCTACTAGCTCCAT
>NW_004569041.1:0-1021 GCF_000260355.1 Condylura cristata
GTAAAAGTTATGACGAACATGAAGATGTTATATAATATTTGCATAAGGATATCTTTCTTTAGAGTTTGTAAGGAATACTTTTTTCCCAGACTCTAAGAATGTAAAACTAGAGATGTCAAAGCAAGACTAAACATTGTAATTTAATCACAATCATATCAGTTAAGACAAATCATCAGACTACAGTAGGCTAACTACAATGATTTGTCTAAGACAAAATGCACATATCATCAAACAACCAGCATATTTTGTCAGATGTCAATAGCAGAATCTGATTGATTTTCACAAGAAAGCTTAGGAGAGTAGTAACTCTTGACTACTCATGTAATGTATTCCTAAACAATAAATGTATTTGCTGTCAAGTTCATGCAGTCTGATATCATAGTTATTATGATGTTCACCAGAGTTTATTAATGCTGAGGGACATGTCCTTATTATAGATCTTCTGTCTACTAAAATAATCCAGCAATTCTTTGATATTCTCGTCATTTCAGAAACTTAAAATCTGAGGATTGGAAATGTTCAGTAATGACTTACATGATGCAAATGAAAAATGAGTAAAGGATATAGAATTAGGTACTTCAAAACTATCATCAGCAATTAAGCAAGTGTGGCATGCTTTGCTAAATTAATGAGAAGTATAATACTTGATATTTTCCATATTAAAAGGTAAAAAAATGATTGATTTATTTCCCCCTCTTTTATGGTCATTGTGATTTCACTTAGGTCTGAGTAATGGATAAGAAATTATGGAGTGAGTAAAGAATATTTGTGCAATTAAATAAGTATGGGTTAGGGAGAGCTACTCTGGGACAAGATTAGACAAAGAAAGATGTTACTTGATATTCACCGATTACATCCTGCCAGCTGTTTGCACTATATTACCTATTCAATCTTTTAATTAACCTAGTAATAAAGCCCATTACTTTTATTCTCCAGAGTAAAGCTGGATGCAAAAATATTTAATAAAACTTGCACAATATCCACAGGATGTTGTGGAGAAAAACGTCAGCTCTCAGTTCTG
>NW_004569042.1:0-1013 GCF_000260355.1 Condylura cristata
CGGCCACCTGGCACGTTCCTGGCCGTGGGGCAGCGCGAGGCCATGCCCGCGTGCCCCGTCCAGGCGGCTGGGTGTGTCCTGCCCTACTGGACCCGCCCCTAGGCGGGATGGTGACCCCCGCAGGCGGGGTGGGGCCTGAGCCTCCAGGGGTGGGGGGACGGGTGCTGGGGCCGGGGGACACGTCCACCCTACCGGCCAGTGCTGGGGGCTGGGCCAGGCCAGCCCGAGGCCCACATGCGGCCGTCTCGCCGGCGGCCTGCCCCCTGCCCTGGGGGGCGGCTGCGTTCCTGACCCGGCCGCACCCTCCCCCCATCAGGACCCAGCCAGGCGCGAGGGAGACCCGAGGCCTGGCCACAGCTGGACCGCCCAGGCTCCTGGGTGCCCCCCGACACCCTGCGGAGCCAGCATGGCCGCAGCCCTGCGGCCGGCGGCCTGTGGCTGTCTGAGCCGCGTCCAGGGGGTGACTCCAACAGGACGGGGCGGCCTGAGGTCAGGTCCAGCTGCACCGGCAGGCCGCGCCCAGGGCAGCGGCCGGCTGGGAGACCTGTGAGCGGGCGGTGGAGGACACCAGGCGGGACAGTGCGTGCGAAGGGAGACGAGGGCCAGGCTGGACTGGGCCGGGGCTGGGCCGTGAGGACGGGCTGGAGCGGCGGCCCTCCTGGGCTGGAGGGAGGACGGCCCCTCCCCCCGCGGGGGTCTCACCGCCTGCCCCACACCTGCACCCTTACCCTCATCCCCCCGCCCGCGTCCCCCCGCCCGCGTCCCCGTCTCCCGCTGGAGCAGACACCACACAGACGCCAGCTCTGACCCCTGCCGGCACAGCAGCCCGCAGCGGGCGCCCTGGGGTGCAGTACCGGGCAGCGTCTCCCCAGTCTGGGCTGGCGAGTGGGTCCGGGCCCGCGAGCAGCCACATCGGTGGGGGTCCCCCCTCCGGGCACCGCGCGGCTCTCGCGAGTCGTCCTGAGCCAAGGGGAGGCCGGGCGGGTGTCTGCCGGCCGGAGCGGGGGTGCTGG
>NW_004569043.1:0-1072 GCF_000260355.1 Condylura cristata
GCCTCTGAGCCTCTGGCCTGTACCCCAGCTCTGTTTGCATTTAAAAAAAAAAAAATTAGCAAGGGCCAGATTATATAGTATTTTATAACAAATAGGTTTTTCATTGCTTGTAAAAGAGGGTTTTTTCTAGATATGACTTTATTTTTCAATAAACCACTATAAACCTAAAATTGTAAGTAAGTTATACTTAAATCTATATACTGTTTTTTATAAGGCCATAATAGAATGTAATGCACTAGCCCACATTATCCAGTCTTCAATAGCTAGGGAAATCAGAGTTTAGTACTATTATAATTCATCCAGTATTACAAAAATCACTAGTAATTGCCCCATGTTTGAGATCTGACTTCTTTCGAACATAATCTGATTTAATTTTAAGCCCTTTTGGTTTGTGATAGCTTTCAAAACTATTAGCTATTTTCATTTTCTGAGGGAGAAAGTGGGCCTGTATCTTTGTACAATATTACATATTTTTTTTATATGCTTAACACTAGATTTTACACAAAATTTTCTGCGTGCATACTGTGCACTGTAGAATGCATTGTTGTTCTCAGGTATTTGCTATCCCTTCTAATAGCAGGATTATAACTTCTTGTCCTCATTATTTGACTCATCTATGTGACATCTTTTATTTTTATTGCTTAAAAAAATTTGTTTTCAATAAATTACAGTATATCTTTTTGAAATCTCATACTTTTGTTCAACATAAAAAAAATTTGTTTTCAAAGATATATTTATGTATGAAGAATTGGGGTGTACAGTCAGAGGTGTGGGATGTGAGAGGACTCACCAAAGACAGAGTGGGAAACAGAACAGGCAGACTGACAAAGTACAGTGCTGAGGGAAGCAGCGGGAGAGGTCTTTTGGGGCATGTGCGTCACCTCCCTGGCCAGGGATTGAGTTTATGCTGCAGAGGCCATGGATAGCTTCATAGTGCTGCCCTTTAACTCCTTGTGCCACCAGGGAGGCCCTATTCTGGCTTTTTTTTTTTTTTTTTTTAAAGATTCATCCATTTATTCATAGAGAACTGGGGTACAGGCCAGAGGCTCAGGGGCGGTGAGAGGCTTCACCA
>NW_004569045.1:0-1108 GCF_000260355.1 Condylura cristata
ATGAACAGAAGGGATCTATGTCACATTATAGTAAGTGGTTATGAAAGTCCTCAAGGAGGAGAAATTTGAGCTGAGACCTGAATAGTAAGAAGGAGCCAGCTGTGGAAACATCCAGGGTAGAGGATTCAGACATAAGGTACAGAAAGTGCATGAACTTTGGGGGGGAAGTGACTGAGGTCTGTCTGGGAAGCATCATGGTTAGGATGGCACAGGCCTGACCAGCAGGAAACAGTCCAAGGGGAGGTAGGAGAAATCGCCTGGGGGCAGCTCTTGAAGTCTGCCTGAGGCCCAGGGAAGGATACAGAACTTTATTCTGGTTCTGGTGGAAAGATACTGGACTTTTTCATATGAAAAGGTTAAACTTTATTATTTTACTGAAGTAACATTGGTTTATAGCAATATGTGATTCAGAATGAACATAACCTGATTTACAAATTTTAAGATATTAACTATCAGTTATGTGAAAAATGTGTCTCTGGGGCATTAAGACTTCATAAAATGACAAAGAATTTTGGAAATTCATAGAGGAAAATATTAAATTTATGTTAAAAAATCTGACTTCCTGGGAAGCTGTGATACAATTGTAAAGGTATAATTTGTTAACTGTTTTCCCTTCTGATGAGTTTCAAATCCTCACTGTCAGTAAGGAGACAAGACTCCCATTTTACTGGGCATTCATCATTAAGGGGCCACAGCTATGTTATGAAATTTATTTACTTATATGTGATTCATTTATTTACTGATCGATGAATATGATCCATTTAATGGATATTTTAAAAAAAAAAACAATAGCAGAGTCATTTCTGATAAACATTTCCCTTCCTCCAACAATGACAAAGCATATACCATTGTCACTAGAGCCCTTCCTTTTGAAGCTTCCTGATTTATCTTACATTTGCCAAGTTCATTATTTATGAGCAGTGAGCCATGTGATAGAAGACAGTCATCCTTAGGGACACACCCGCCTGTCTTATATCCGAAACTGCCTATCTCCAAGAGAAGAGTTCCGTTTTTTATTATGTACTAAGGTACTTTTATTCTATGGCTTTTTTTTTTAAAGCATGGGTTAATGACTTTTCTAAATCCCACTGACAAAAAAAAAAAAAAA
>NW_004569046.1:0-1067 GCF_000260355.1 Condylura cristata
TGCCAGGCTTCGGGGCCACCCAGCGCGGCCGCCCCTCCCCTGCTCCCCCCCAGGCTGTTCCCAAACCAGCCACATCTGGGGTTCCCGGAGGGCACCACTGCGCCCACATGGCAAGGCGCCAGCTCCCAGGAGGCAGGCGCGGCCTCGGGCTTCACCCGCCCCGAGCCCAAGGCCGCCGGGTCCCGGGGAGCGCGAGCGTGAGAAGCCACCCAGCTGCGGGGAAGCTGGGAAGCCTCAGGAATGTGCTGCCCCAAACTTCCTTAACTTGAGACAGTGGGAACCCCGGATCTAAAGCACCCAGAGAACAATGGCCCGGGAAGATCCTGGTGTGGGCTGGGGCCGGCACCAGTCTCAGCCGCCTTAACCCCTTGCCGGCCTGGGAGTGCCGAGCTGGGGGCCGCCTCGCGGGGGGCTCCTGTCCCACGGGCCTTGCCGGTCAGCTGCTCCGGGCCGGGCAGGGGCTGAGCCGGGGCCGGGGGCTGCGGTGGGGCCTGGCCCTGCCCGGCTCACGAGGTCTAGGGAGGGTTCCGGGCGCACAGCTCGGAGGGGACCCCCGCAGCAGGCTGACACCGGTGTGCGCAGGTCTCGCTCTGTGGGGCTCGGACCGGGCGTCTCCGCCGCAGTCCTGGCGCAGGGCTCGGGCCTCGGGTGCCGGCGGCTCCTGTCGGTCCCCCGTGGGGACACTGCGCCCTTGTCCCGCTCTGGTGGCTGCGGGGGTTAAGGCTGGTGGGGGGCTCTGGCGACTCGGTGCGGGAGGCCAGCCCGGTCAACACGGCCCGGCTCCCAGCCTGCAGGGCTCCCCGCCTCGGGGCTGGGCTCGCTGTCCACTGTGCCCCGGGCCAGTCTCGCCCCCGCCTCTCCCACAACGGCCCCCTCCTGTGACCACGTGCCCAGGAGCGGCTGGTGCTCTATGGACGTCCACTCTTACCGAGTTTCGAGTCCGTCTCTTGATTTTTTCCTGAGACGCCCAGACAAGAGCCGCCGTGGCCGCTGCCACCTCGGCACCCCGAGGACGCCTCTGGTGACGCGTCGGTGCCTTGCAGCTGCTCGCAGCGGGCAGCGTCTGA
>NW_004569047.1:0-1055 GCF_000260355.1 Condylura cristata
CGGGTCCCTGACGCCAGCGCGGGGCCAGAGGAGGCCCCGCTCGGCCCCTTTGACATCAAGAAGTCCAGGCTGAGAGCAGTGCAGTGGCGGGTCCACACTCGCAGGGCTGCCGCACCTCACCCGCGTCCCGTGACCCTCCGTTTCTTCATGTGTCAAATGGGCCCAGGCACAGTTGGGCTGACCCTGGCCTGCCGCCAGTGAGTGACGTGCCCAGTCCTAGCTGGCGGTCAGCTCCACCATGCAGGGCGCGATCCCAGGGTGGGAGTGAGATGGAGTCCGTGCACGCCCTCTCTGGGCGGTGGGGACGCCAGGACGGTGAGACGGGGGACTAGAGCAGGTGGGTGCGGCCTGACTGACACTGACCCTCGGCTGCAGCTGCGGAGCCGCTTCGGGAACGTGTTCAGCCTGCAGCTGGGCTGGACGCCTGTGGTGGTGCTCAACGGCCTGGCAGCCGTGCGTGAGGCGCTGGTGGACCGCGGCGAGGACTCTGCTGACCGTCCGTTTACCCCCACCTATGAGCACCTGGGCTTCGGGCCGCGCGCCCAAGGCAAGCAGAGTGGGCAGCAGGTCCCGAGCCCCGCGGGTGCGAGTGGAGGCGGCGGTGGGCAGTCCCCATGGGAGCGTCTGCCTCTGTGAAGGGGCAGCAGGCAGGGAAGGAAGGGGCAGCGTGGTGGGCGGGGCCTACCGCGAGTGGGCGGGGCCTGGTGCGGAAGGGCGGGGACTTCTTACACCCTAGATTGGGGTGTCTGGAAACAGCAGAGGGAGGAGGCGAGGCAGACACCTGGCAAGGGGATTCGTGTGGGAGACCCAAGAGCTAAGCCCTCATAGGGGGCGCGTCGAACGCGGGGTGTCCAGCGCCAGACTCCTGCCCAGCCGAAGGGGGCGGAGCTGGTGTGGGCGGGGCCTGGACGGAAAGGGGCGGGCTGGGACGGGAGACCACGGCGCTGCAGCCACAGGGAGGAGGAGACCAGGTCTGGACGCGCCGCTTCTGGGGTGGGGGCGGGAGGAGGCGGGGCCAGCCAGCTGCTGCAGGGGAGCCGCACGGCTGCCTCAGG
>NW_004569048.1:0-1112 GCF_000260355.1 Condylura cristata
TGAGGGTCGCGGCCCTGGGAGCCAGCGTTTCCTGCCGCCGGTGTGGCGAGACGCCCGCCGTGGCCACACAGGCTCCAGCGGCACCGCGGTGCCATGTGCCGTCCGGCCTCTTCCTTCTGCCCTCCTGGCCTCGCCGCCCTCCCTCGTCTGGGAGGGTGGCTCACTGCACCGGAGGGCTAGATCGGAGGACAGGGCGAGGCACCTTGCCGCACTGTGATGGGCACCGCGGGGCGGCCCTCCCGGACAGTGGCCGGCCTTCCCCGCAAGGCGGAACACGGGCCGCGAAGTCCTGGCTCCCGGGCACCGGCCCGAGAACGGTGCTGCCAGTGCCGTGCCCAGCAGTGCGGTGCCCGCGGCCGGGGCGAGGGGCCGGCCGGCGCCCAGCGCGGGGCTGGATCTAGGGGCGGGTCTCCCCGCCTGGGAGCACCGCTGGGTGCCGACGGGGCAGACGAGCTATCACCATCCGCAGCCAAACGAAGGCGCGCGGGAAGCAGACCCGTCTACGACGCCTGTCCGGGAACCGTGTGGACAGGCAGAGGCGGCCGGGCCCTGCGACGCGGCCCCACGCAGCCCGCAGGGCCGGTGACCCGGGCTCTGAGGTGGGGGCTCAGGGGAGCGTGGCGGGAAGAGCTGGGGGGAGCGAGGGAGGGAGGGCAAGCGTCCCCCAGGTTCGGCCTGTCTGTCGGGTGGGCCAACTGCCCCCAAACTAGAAGCCGCTTGGGCTACGTTTACCCGAAACATCAGCGGCTCCTGGGTGAGGCCGTGTGCGGCGGGGCTCAGCCCACGCGGACACCAGCAGGCCGGGGAGCCCCAGCATCTCACAGGCCAGAGGCAGAGGCTAAGGGTGGCCCTTATTTCAGCACCGCCAGAGAGACCTCGGGTTAGGAGCCAGCAAGGACGTCACGAACTAGCGCGCTCTCCGCAGCCCGGCGGACGGGCCACGGAGGCTGAGCCCCCGCACTCTGTGGGTGTCTCCCGCTCCCGCCTGGGCAGACCAGCTGCGACAGGCGTGGCTTACCGGAGCGCCCAGGCGGTCTGCTGCGGCGGAAGCAGAGAGCCCCCCCACAGGAGTTACCTGTCCTGCGGCGGGCGGCGGGCGGCGGGCCGGGAGC
>NW_004569049.1:0-1112 GCF_000260355.1 Condylura cristata
TCTTGACTCCTAATTTGATTGCTCTGTGGTCAGGAAACTTAGAGACACAGTCATTTTTGTAAATGTCCCATGAGTACTTGAGGAGAACAGTAGTGGCCATTATATATTATATTCTTGCTACTTTGTTGCCCACTTGTTCTGTCACTTACTCAGTGAGAACTATTGTCATTTATGACTATAATGTTAATTCATTTCTCTTTATAATTCTAACAATTTTTCACTTAATGGGTTTATTTTTGAAACTTCCTTTCATACCCCCCTCAATTTTTACACCTTCCCCTCTTCACTGCCTCTAAACTTCAGGGTCCTCAGTGTGTTTATTGAGTTCTATGGGTTTTTGACAATATCTCATATTATTGCGTTGCCTGCTATGTAAACATACAGTAATTGTTGGTACCATTCTGACTGACTGTGCTACACATAATTCTCTCAGATGGCCTCGATTTCCTGGAAAATGGCTCCATTCATTTCTTCTTATGGCAATGTCATAGTCCATCTTCTTGATCCAGTCTTTTTAATCCAGCTATTTGTTGATGTATCTGGGCTGCTTCTGTGTCCTAATAATTATAAATAATGCTGCTGTGAACACTGTGGAACATATGGGCTTTTGGCTGATAATTTTAGATTCTTCAGCTTTGTGCCCAAGAGATTGATGGGTTAGACACTATAACCACTTTTAGTTTTTTAAGGTAAATCTAGATTGCTTTGCACATGGCCGCACAGGTTGCACCCACCAACGGAGTAATACAGGGATTTCCCCCTCTGCCTTCTCTCCAGCACTTAGTGTTAGGGGTCATCTTACCAGGTGCTATTCTCACAGGTGTGAGATAGTATCTCACCGTGGTTGGTTTCTCTTATCAGAAGTGATGATGAACACTGCCTGTGTCTCAGAGCTGCTGTTGCAGTTCAAAGCCTTTTGTGGTTCCATATAGATTGCAGTATCTTGTTTCTTTGAAAAATATCACTGGAATTTTTATGGGGATTACATTATATTTGGCAGGATAGTCATTCTGCATCTAGTGATGAGCAGGCGAATATATCCTTCTGTCTTTCTGTGTTACTATCTTAGTCTGTAAGTGACATTTTGGAATTCTCACATAGGTTTTTTTTTT
>NW_004569050.1:0-1112 GCF_000260355.1 Condylura cristata
TTTTCTGCCATATAAAGGTTATTACTCTCATTACCTTGAATCTTCTTTATCTCCTTTTTCTAATTATATATAATTTGCAGTTACATTTAAGCCTAGATACATGATGTTTTTGATTCTAATGCTAGTTCTGTCACTATATTTTCCAATTTGCTTCCCTTAAATAGAAATAAAAATGCCTTATATTGGCCTCTTATTCTCTAAGATTTTAAAAATTGATTATTAATGTGAAAGCTTGTCTTCAGATTTGTCTTACATGTTTTATGCATGTAACATGTTAATTTAAGAGGAAGTTTTATTCTCTTCTTTGAAATCATTGTCATTTTAGTTATTTTTCTTGCTTTATTTTTTCTGATTTGGACCCTGAAGAGAATGTTAAATGAAAATGATAATGGACATTTTAATTTCTGTTCCAGTTGTGAAAAAATCTTTCAAAAGTCACTTTTTTATTTACATTTATTCTTTTTCTAAATATGCCTTCATATTTAGGCTATACATTTCTAGTCTGGAATCTTTGAATGTGTCCCAGAAGATTCAATACGATTTGTGTTTATTGATGTGCTAGTTAGGGGTCAAGGTTAGCTCAGCAGGACTGATGGAAGAATCCACAAAGACTGAGAGGTTAGAAGTAAAGCAAAGTCTTATTGAAGGTATTTTCCAAGGAAGGAGAGGGCAGAAGTCAGTCACTGTGTGCAAAAGTCATGAGCTGGAATCTTGCATTTATATCTGAATTTCCTTTGCCTTGCATTTCGTTTTGCTCACTTAGTGGGAGCTGGGGTACACAGACTTTTTGTTAAGACTGGGCACAGGAAATGTTGCAGGTGGTTAGGAAGCTGACAGTGCTGATGTGGGAAGCTAGCAGGAAATGTTCTGGTGTCTGGGGTATTGGTGGGGGCAACTAGGTCTTAAGACTCAGATTAATTTAATTTAGCTTCATCATTTATTTTTTCATTAAACAGATTTTTAAAAAGTAACATTGCAAATAGACTTTGTGTCAAACACTGGAAGGTTTTCAGGTTATTCACTGTAGATTTTTGCCGGCGTGAAATCATATACTATATGCTGTTATGTGATTGTTTTTTTTTTTCATTCAAAGGTATATGCGTGCTGTCAGT
>NW_004569051.1:0-1111 GCF_000260355.1 Condylura cristata
TTCTTATAGGACTGATTCTTGTTTCTGTCTTATAATTCTATCTTTCTCTTAAGTACAGTAATACGTGGCACAAGATATATGGAACTTGTTTAAAGGTTTCTTAATTTATGCATACAAGAATAAGGATAAAGGCCAGAGATGTCAGGGAGTGAGAGGATTCACCAGAGACAGAATAGAAAAGGCAGATTGACTGAAATGCACTGCTGAGGGGAGCAGTGGGTGGGACAAGAGAGGTCTGCTGAGCCATGTGGGTCAGCTCCCTAGATGGAGATCAAGATAATGTTGTAGTGGCTGCCCATAGTTTGTAGTGCTGAGACTTATTCCTTTGAGCCAGCAGGGAGATCATGTTGGGAAAATATTGAACATAATAATTTTTGTCAAATATTTTGATTCAAAATTCAAAAGAATATAAAATATTTTGTATATCTTGAAAACATTTGAAAAGAAAAGGGAAAGTATCCTTATTTCTGTGAAGGTCTCCACTTTACATGTTAAGAGGAGGATAAAAAGTTGAAGAAATGTCTTCAGCAGCGCTGTTTTCCAAGAATGTTTCCTCAAATCTTCAAAACCTAAAAAGAATTTAACTAGTGTATCTACCTCTATCTTAGACAGTGGTAATTGGAAATTTAAACTCTTCAAACTTTTTACCTTTCCAGCTTATGGTAGGTAGCTCTGTATACTTTTTCTAACACATATTATCTATGTGTTTATATATACTTATAAACAACCTAAAGATAATCCTATGAGAGGCAGTCCTTATTCTGCCCCCTTGTTCTTGAGTTTGGCCAGTTCTCTTATCCCTCTTATTCTTGATAGAATGGGAAGAGAAGAAAGGCAATTTGGTTAGGGAAAAACTGCTATCTTCCTCCATGTCAAAATGATAAAATTAATCCTAAACTCTGATTGGTGAGTTGCACAACAATCTTCAAATTCTTAGTCATTCAACAAACCAAGTGCCAATTCTCTTTGCTAAGAAGTAAATATTTCGAGTGGGAAACATCAAGAAGTGTGACATCAAAGTCCTTTTGGATAGTCAGCTGACTTGAAGATTAATCCCTACAACCAGATTAACAATATCTGATTCAATTATCCTTTGAAGTCACCACAATAA
>NW_004569052.1:0-1111 GCF_000260355.1 Condylura cristata
TAGTGGTAGATGTGGTGAGAAAATGTAGTTTTGGAACCTATGAAGAATTGTAAGCTAATGGTAGTTCAATTAAAAAAAGAGAGTGATTATGTGGTACTGGGAAAAAAAGGAACTCATAGAACCATGACCATTATCAGGGCTAGGCAATATTGCAAAACTTTGTGATAGCACTTTTGTAGAGTATGAAGCAAAACTGTATTATAATATAGGTGATAAAACTACTACCTTTAAAAGAAAACTTAATATAAAAATCAGAATTATGCTCTTTTAAAAAGTGGAGAGATAAGGGACCAGCCACGGGCTGATGCTATGACACTAGAAATAGTCTAGTTACTTTGTTGGTTGGTAGAGTCATGGGTATTGGCACTATGTTACTGGATCCATATATTCACTAAAAAGACAAGGTGGGGAAAATATAATAAATAATTAGGATTTTAATCATTACAGTAACGTTCAACTTGCCTGTAATTGCTTTCACATCACTCATTACATTTTTCAGAGAAATCTTTCCATTAGCTAGAATATAAAGCATAACATTCAGACAATGAATAGAACTTAGAAAAATTATGAATTGGGTCTAGTGAAAGTCTACTAAATTATGTTTACCTTAAATTTGTATTTCTTATTTGGAGTAACTGATTCCTTACTAGTAAGAACAATAATGGTTGGCCCATACCCCTTTAATATAGGCCTGGCCATGACAAATGTATTATTTCAGGTTCTTACTGCATCTTCAGATACTTTCTCATAAGCATGGTAAAAGAAATCATTCATAAAGTCATTTTTGTTGGTTTGTTTGATTTTTGGTGAATCTTACATCTAGCTCAGATGGCTTTGAATTTTCAAATATCTATTCTCTGTTAAGTTTCCCTCTTGTGTTTTCAACTTCTGTATCTATCTCAAAATGCTGGTTGTTAGATATTTGAAGAAATATTGGTGATATCTGCCATTCCCTAATATGGACATTTTCTCCAAATCATTTATAGCACTTCTATCTTTCATTCACTCATTTCTCCTGCATGTTTGCTTCCCCCTACCATTGTTTGGCCTGAAAAGAGTTTTGAATATCCCTCAGTATTACTCCTAGTTGAGCAAGATGCTAATTTCAAAT
>NW_004569053.1:0-1110 GCF_000260355.1 Condylura cristata
GCAGAACAGGCAGATAGACGAAGTACACTGCTGAGGGGAGCAGCGGGCGGGTCAGGAGAGGTCTGCCACATCATGTGGCCACCTCCTCTGGGGCAGGTGGGGATGGAACTCATGCGGAAGTGGCTTAAGCTTCTCAGTGCTGTGCTTTAACCTGCTGCCACACCAGGGAGGGCCTCAGGGCATGAACTTTAAAAAAAAATTTTTATTTGTTTTATTGTCTTACATGATTATCATCTCTATAGTTCTTCTTCCACATATCTTTGAATCATCATCACAGTCCCTTGTGCTCTTCCCTCCATTGCTTTGGCCCCCTCCCTTGCTGTATGCTTCAGATCTATAGACAGCTTACTGGCTTTGCCTTTTTCTTGACCTTTTGATTGTTTTCTCTGTATTCCCCATATAAGTGAAACCATCTGATATTTATCTTTTTTCTTCTCTTATTTCGGCTAGCATACGCCCTTCCGGTTCCATTTATGTTGCCCTAAATGGCATGAGTTTGTCTTTTTTGATCTGTGAATAATATTCCATTGTGCAAATATACTACAACTTCTTGATCCATTCACCTATTTTGGATCATTTAGGTTATTTCCATATCTTGGATATTGTAAATAGTGCTGTAATAAACATAGGAGTATAGAGTTTCTGTCAAGTTAGCATTTTTTTGTGATCGTTTGGTAGTTTCCTAGGAGTAGAATCACTGGATCATATGGAAAATCCATTTTTAGTGTTCTGAGGAAGCCCCACATAGATTTCCATAGTGAAAGCACTTATTTCAAGTCATGGGATTTCATGCAACTCTAAGGAGAAAAAAACAGATACGTTGAAAAAGTAGAAGTATTCTGGATATATGAATACAGCCTGGGAAATGGGAATGAGTACTTTCTTTCCCCTAAATAAAAATAAATATAATAAGGAGATGACAAATAATGAGGCTGGGCAGGTTTTTGCATGTGGGAGACTGAAAGCATAGAATGGGGAGCAGAACAGACAGAACGACAAAGTACACTGCTGAGGGGAGCAGCAGGCGGGTCAGGAGAGGTCTGACTCACCATGTGGTCACCTCCAGGGCAGGCAGGAATCGAACTCATGCGGAAGTGGCTTTAGCTTCTT
>NW_004569054.1:0-1052 GCF_000260355.1 Condylura cristata
GGGGAGCAGAACAGGCAGACTGAGGAAGCACACTGCTGAGGGGAGCAGCGGGCGGGTCAGGAGAGGTCTGCCGCGCCCTGTGGTCACCTCCGGGCAGGGATCGAACTCGTGCTGCAGGGGCTGTGGATAGTTTCACAGTGTTGCGCTTTAACTTGTCCCACCAAGGAGGGCCAGCTGTACCCCTTCTTTAGTTAGTGAGTACTCTAACCGAGCTGCTTGGGGCCCAGACTGTGGAGAGCGAGCTCCCCTGGGCCCGCCAGTGTGAAGATGAGCTTCCCTCCGCTTCCCTGAGTGCTGCCTGGTTACCTGATGGAGTCTGCTGTAACAATCTGAGTCTTCCTCTGTGAATTTACCGAGTTCATTCCTGCTTCTCTACCACCAGCATGCTAGGCACAGGAGGTTTTTTTTTTTTTTAAAGATTTATTTATTTATGTATACAAGAGCTGGGGTACAGGCCCGAGATGGGGGCTGGGTGAGAGGATGCACCCGAGACAGAGTGGGGAGCAGAGCAGGCGGATCCACTGGAACCCACTGCCGAGGGGGGGGGGCAGCGGGGAGACCGGAGGGGCCTGCTGCGCCCTGGGGGTCCCTCCCTGGTGTGGGATCGAACACGGGCTGCAGTGGCCGGGGACAGCTTCATGGTGCTTCCTCTCAACCCCTGCGCCCCCAGGGGGCCCCCAGTAGGGTCTCAATAGCTCTGTGTGATGTACTGACCGCGGCCAACCGCCTCGCAAGCAGGGGGGGCCCAGGCCTCCTGGCCAGGCCTGCTGCTGCGGCCTCCGGGGAGGACACCTTCCCAGCAGTGCTGGCCCTGTTTTGGCACGTTCTCTGCCCAGGCTTGGTTTCTGGACCTGGTCCACCAGTGTTTCAATTGCACTTCTGTCGGCCGGGCTGGGAGGTGATAAGGAGAGGAAGCTTGTAGCAGATCAGCTCCGAGATAGTGCGGGAAGTGGCTGCCTGCGGGGCCGCCCGGGGCTGGGTGGGTGAGGCCTGAGGTTTCTGGGGACTGGGCGCTGGGGCCTTGGCTCTGGGTGCGCGCCTCCCGTCCCCGC
>NW_004569055.1:0-1106 GCF_000260355.1 Condylura cristata
GAGGGCCCTAAAGGTTTTTTAAAATGTCACCTAGACCTGAACGAGGACGGGAAGGAAATTCCCCAGAGCTTCTGTTGCCCAGATGACAGCCAGCTTTATCTTTGCACGCGTGTAAGGGTTTCTCTGCCAGAGCAGGTCTCTGGTACCAGGACCCCAGCAGCCGGTCCCCAACCTCTAAACCTCTCCGTGTCCCCCAGACCTCAAGGACATGTCCCAGATGATCCTGCGGACCAAGGGCCCGGACCGCCTCCCCGCGGGCTACGAGATGGTTCTCTACATCTCCATGTCGGACTCGGACAAAGTGGGCGTGTTCTACGTGGAAAGTGAGTGCCCGGCAGCACCCCAGCCCCACTCGGCCCCCTCAGACTCCCCAGACCCTCCTCTCAGCAGCCCGGCCCCTGCCGTGCGGGTGACCGGAGAGGGCCAGGACCGGCCCCCAGGGATTGTACCAGGGCCTCCGCTGTCCCGCGAGGTCAGGAGGCCCCAGGGGGCAACCACCCCCCCACCCCGAGGAGTCGGTGCTGATGTGCCTACGTGGACCCACGAGCCCCCCTTCCCGGGGAGGGCGAACCCAGGAGGCTCTGCCACCCCCATGATGCCCCCAGAGGCTGATGCCCCCCTCAGGCATTTTCCGCCCCGCTCTGGCGCTCTGGGCCGAGGACTGTCCCTAGAGGACCTGTGGGCACCTGGAGGAGCTGACTGGCACCTCGCTCCTCCTGGTGGGCTGCAGCTGGCCATCGTGGCTGCCCACTCGGTCTCATCCCATCCCTAAGTTCTGGCGAGCCAGCCTGCCAGGCGCTGCCCTCCCCCGGGTCCCTGCAGTGGGCCCAGATTCCCTAGTCACTGCCTTGGGGAGTGACAGGCCAGTGAGGGAGACAGAACAGGTAGCGAGCGCACTGGAGGAAATGGCCAGGCCAGGTCATGGAGAGTGGCGGGGGACGGGGGGCCGGGGGCTGAGGCCGGGAGAGACCTGAGCTGAGCCCCACGCAGCAATGGCAGCAACTGTCATTCCGGAGCCGAGGGGAGAGCGTGGTGGAGCCGAGACGACACGCGTATGAAGGGGGGTGGTGGAAGCCACCTGGCGTATGGGGAGCTGAGCAAGAGGG
>NW_004569056.1:0-1107 GCF_000260355.1 Condylura cristata
CCGCAGTGGCGCATCGTCCGGGTGGGGTGGGACGCGCTGTGCACAGGCCGTGTGGACACGCGCCGACCCAACTGTCGCATTGTCCTGATTTCTGTTAAAGTCGTGTTTTATAGGACATATGGGTGTCCCCGTCTCGCACGGAGGAAAACCACCCTGTCCTCTTCGCGGCTTTGTGGTGTTTTGCGTGGCGCTGTGGGAAATTAGCTGCTTCCCCTAAAATAGCGAGGCACCTCTGAAGTGAACCCCAGGAAGCACTGGCTTGGCCCCAGCCCGCCAGGTGGCCACATCTGGTTCATTTTAAAGCGGTGTGTGCGCGCTCACGGGGGTGGGCGTTGGGGGGCAGGGGGCGTGGCTTGCTGAAACCGTTGAGCTCCAGGCCACGGATGCTGTTATGCTGTTGAGTCTTGACAGCTCTTTAGTCCGAGAGGAGAACCAGGAAGTCGCGCTAATATTTATTACTCCATCCCATAACTCTTTTGACTGTCAGCACAGATAGGAACCCCAGTGAAATCCCTAGAGATTGGCAAACCGGGAGTGATTTGGCATGAGCATGACTGTGATTTGTGTATTTGTACATGGGATATACATATATGTCTTAATACAAGTCATAGCTAAGGCTCACATGGCAATTGGTGTTCACAGCAGGAAAGAATAACTTGCAAATTAACACGTGGTTTTGATTAAAGCTTCTGTTTTCAAAAGATAATTATTTCCTTAAATAATGGCTGCAGTGACTTAATGTGCTTTTTAGCAGCTATGACTATTTTTTGGTCAATATGCTGGGATTTCCGTGAATATGTTTGGAATTATTAGCTCTTGGTTTTCAAGCCCGCAAGATTTTGAGAGATTTCAATTTATAAACTTTGACAAAAGACCTAATGTTAGATACATTAATGTTTTAAGGTTTCTTTTTCCAGTACAAATACTAGTGTTAAAATGTGAATGTAATAATTTATTTAGATTCCAAGTAACCAAAAAAATTATGGCTTTTCTACCTGTAATGCAAAGATTGGGGAAACATGGCATTTCATAAAACGTAAAAATTGGCACAATCTTCACCTTATGCAGAACAATTTGACACTATATTTAAAATATTTTACCTGTGAA
>NW_004569057.1:0-1057 GCF_000260355.1 Condylura cristata
CCTTCTCCCAGAGCTGCCCTGCCGCATGAGGCCGGCAATGCCAGCAGGTCATTCACGATCTTGGGCCTTCTTTGCTCATTTGGAAAATAAAGCATTGGGTTAGGCACTCTCTGGCCTTTCAAGATCTAAAATTCTTTCACTAAGTAACAAACAAGGTCAGCAGACTTTGGAGAAAAGCAAAGTCAACACACCGCTGTGGATGTGTGCAGCTCTCGTATTAGAAAGCACTTACTACGGGTTCCGAAAATTTTCTTTACCAATTTCAAAAACGGGAGCCACGTTCTGTACATTTCAGCAAAATGGTGGTGCTAGCAACCTGGACCCCATTTACTGGAAAAAGGAAACCTCAATATGTAACACAGCTATGAGCTGGAAGTTACTGTCGAACCACTGTAGAAGAAAATTGGATTTTTTTCCCACATGTTTTTCCTCACCCAATCAGTGATAAGGGCAACTGGAATTTTCAAACCTATTTTTTTTTTTTTTTTTTTTTTGCTCTCTCCTTTTTCTCATGATGATTAAGGATGTGGGCACTGGTCACACCACTGAGGATCACTCCTCAGCACTGCCATTTACCAGTTGTTGCTGAAAATGGGAGGCATTAGCTATTTTATGCCTCAAGTGGTCTTCTCTGTGTAAGAATGATAATAAAAATAACAGCAGTGACAAGACATGAAGCTAGGTTTTAGGCAAGGGTCTAAGTATTTCTACCAGTTGTTAATTAGTCTTTGTATATCTTGGCGAGAAAGGACGGATCGCCCATCCCTACAGTGGGCTAAAGAATAAGTCTAGGATGGGGCCCTCCCCACTGGTGCACGGGTTACGGTGCAGCACTGCAAGCTGGCTGCAGCCACTTTAGTGCGAGTTTGATCCTCCACCCCAGAGGTGACCCACAGGGCGCGGCAGACCTCTCCTGACCCGCCTGCTGCTCCCCTCAGCAGTGTACTTCATCGATCTGCTGGCTCCACTCCCCACTCTGTCTCTGGTGAATCCTCTCACCACCCCTGCACCTCTGGCCTGTACTCCAGTTCTGTATGCATAAGTAAATAAATCTTTA
>NW_004569058.1:0-1100 GCF_000260355.1 Condylura cristata
AGCCTGTGGCCCACCCACGTCCTCCCGATCTGCTGCTGAGCCCAGAAGAGCCAGCGCCGCCCCGTCCGCAGCCGTGAGGCGGGCGCTTGGCCTGACGCTGCCGTCGAGATTTCACGGGTCATGATTCTCGCTGGCCCTATCAAGTGGGTGCGTCTCGCCGGAGATGCTGAGGACCAGCAGAGCGCCCTCCCGAGAATCTCCTCGGCAGACAGAGAGTGGCTTCCTCTCGGGAGAGGCTTCGCCGTGACAAGAGGATGCTCTTCTCTGATGCACGGCGTCTCAGCCACAGCTGCCCCCGCCCGTGCACGGCCCTCTGGGAACTGGGCCTCCGGCCACTGCCGAGACTGTGGAGCAGCTGGGGGCTGGGGACCGCCGCCCCTCCCTGCCGGACTCGGGAGCCTGAAGCCTCCCCTGTAGCAGGACACCAGCCAGATTAACCCGTCAGTCCGCCCTCACGTGTCCTGCCCTGACGTGTCCCTCCCTCACGTGTCCCTCCCTGACGTGTCCCACCCTGATGTTCCTTGCCCTCACGTGCCCCGCCCTCACATGCCCCGCCCTCACGTGTCCTGCCCTGATGTGTCCCTCCCAGATGTGTCCCACCCTGACGTGTCCTGCCCTGACGCATCCCACCCTCATGTGTCCTGCTGCGTGGCCCAGTTGTGCCAGTGGGACGAGCGGGATGTGGCTTTCTGGAAGGAAACGACGACCCAGCAGACGTCACTCATGGAGCGGAGACCGCCATCCGGCCGCAGCTGACCAGCCCTGCTGCAGGCCGCCAGCACGGCCTCCAGGTCCCGGTGGTCACCCCGCCCCGTCAGGCCGGCGTCTGGCCAGCCCTGCTGGGACGGCCCAGCGTGTTGTCTAGCTGCTGGGGACACATGGCCACCGTGGCCGACTGGAAGCGCCTCCCGTGGCCCCGGGTTCGCCCGAATGCCAAGGGGCACACGTGGGTGACGGCCCAGGACCCAGCGCGGAGGGTGAGGGCGAGGTTCCGCATGCAAGCTCTGCACGTGTGGACGAGGACCGCAGCTGTCCGTCCAGAGCAGCCTTCCGAGGACGCGGGGCCGGGAGCTCTGCGAGGCCAGGGCCAGAGGCTCCTT
>NW_004569059.1:0-1101 GCF_000260355.1 Condylura cristata
TAAATAAATCTTTAAAAAAAAAACCAAAACTCTAGAATTCCACTTGAGGTAGCTTATAACAGTGTACCACCACTGTTTCTTTAAAACACCAAAATAGTATTGGTTGTTGATTAAGGACTTTCAAATGATAAGGATATTATCACTCTCATTTCATCCCAATTAGTGAGACAAGTCAGAACCTCTGCTTGTCCAGGTCACATTGGCATAGTTGTGAAAAGTGCACAAGAATCTCAGAATGGCTCATTTGGGATGATGTAAAAGAAAAAAAGTTTCATTTGTTTCATAGATTGAGAAGGAGTGATCTATAGGAGTCAGGTTGGCTCTTGGTGACACATCATTATTCACTGTTTTTTTGGCTTTTGCACAGGGTCCACATGGTGGCAGACCAAAGGAGCGACAGGGCTTGATTTATTTATTTTTTTTAAAGAGTGGATTATAAAATAGTGCTTAATATAATGTTTAATATAAAAGAAGTGGTGGAGTCAATACAAATTATCCTTGTTCCAAAACAGTAACCTCTGAGAAGATTCATGACTATCTTAGAATTTATTTTTCTTGGTGGCAATCTACATGACTGTAATATTTCTTCCAAAAAAGATTTTGACATGTTGATATTGCACTGGTGCAAAATATTTTTTATTTTTAGTGGCATCATTTTAGAGGGCTGTTTTTTTTTGATGAGGTGAGAACAATCAACAGAATATTTCAGATTGTTTTTGGAGATAGATGTTCGAACCCAGTTGGAAGCAAAGCAGTAGTATCCTGCTGTATCCTGTAAGCTTGCTTTTACCTCTCTGAGTCTCAATATTAAGTGAAGGCTGCACAGTATTAAAATGAAGGTGTTTAGTATGGGTTCTCTGGGATATTAAAACTAAAATATTAACATATAAATGCTAAATATTAAAATATTAAATCTATGAGAATAAATATATAAAATATATATGTGTGTACACACACACACATTTCTCTCTTTTCCAAACACTTGGGTACTAAGGATGTTTCAGGGGGTATCATAGGCCAAATTATCTGTCCCACGCAAATGAAAAATATAAAAACTTTTCCACTTTTTGTGCTATACTTGTGTGTGTATTTTTTTTTTAA
>NW_004569060.1:0-1075 GCF_000260355.1 Condylura cristata
CCGGCCCCTGACACCCAGAGCTGGGTGCCCGCATGGCCCCCCACGGCGGCCGCACCCAGAGGCCCCGGCCCTGTGGGCTCCCAGCGAGCCTCAAGCCTGAGCGGGACCCAGCCGCCTGCTCCTGTGATAACGTTTCCGCTTAGGGAGGCTCAGGAGGGGGGCAGGGCGCCAGGGGTCGCCCACAGACGGCGCGGGCGGGAGGTGGGCCGGGAGCCGCTGCACCGGCCGCTGCGGCCGTGTCCACCAGAGGTCCCAGCTCGGAGCGGGAAAGCGGCCTGGGGGTGGGGGGCAGCCACCGCGGCTTCAGGGTGCTCCCGGGGCCTCAGGTGCGCGGGCGGAGGGCGCTGGG
The DNA here is from genome assembly GCF_000260355.1 of Condylura cristata. Taxonomy (NCBI): domain Eukaryota; kingdom Metazoa; phylum Chordata; class Mammalia; order Eulipotyphla; family Talpidae; genus Condylura; species Condylura cristata. The sequence goes on from NW_004569060.1 coordinate 350, forward strand.
GCTCGGGGAGGGGCTTTCTCTGCACCGCCCAGGGCCTCCGGGAGTGGCCGCTGCAGGACAGGGGCTGGGAGCCGCAGGGCGGCGGCTCCGCCATGGCGCACGGCCCCAACAGGGAGCAGCAGCGCAGCCTCGAGAGCCTGGCGCCTCCGTGGGCCGCCTCGCCAACCCGCCGGCCACTACCACGCCGCAGTTCTGGGGCAGACAGCGGCGGCCGGCCCGCTGTCCTCCCTGCTCTGCCCGGGCTCCGGCCTGCTGGCCCGCGGCCACCCACCCGCTCTCCTGGGGCCCCGCCCCAGCACCAGGGCAGCGTTCCCCCGACAGCCTGGCCACTCCCGGGAGCTGTCGTCCTGCTTCTGGTCCTGCTGAGCGAATTCGCCCCTGGCCCTAGCTTCACGCACGAGGAGTCCAGCCAGGTCCTGCTGCCAGGATCCCTGGCCCTGACTGGGCAGGGTGCGGGCTCCCTGGCCCTGCGCACTGGTCATGGAGGCCTCGTCCTTTCTAGTTCTCACCCTGGAATCACGAACGGGGCCACCGCCTGCCTTTAGGGGGCCCACGCCCGAGGACCCCCGAGGCCCCAACGCGGCCCAGCCACCGCGGCCCTGAGGGCTCCGAGCCCGCGGGAGGGCGGGTTCCTGGGTCCCCGGTGCCCGCCGGAGCCGCTTACAGTAACCGCCCTGGCGGGGTGAGTCACGCCCTCCGCGGAAACCACAGGGGAGCGGGACCCCC
>NW_004569061.1:0-1040 GCF_000260355.1 Condylura cristata
GGAACAGGACTACTGAAAGCTTTCATTACATATTAGATTTATAATTTGTGTAACTACCCTGCTATCATAGGCAAGAGATACTGTATTGTTTCATTGAACAAATATTCCTTTGATCTTTAACTATACCACTTTAACTTTCTTGTGCTGTTTTCCGTCTTTCCCAAGGTATTTGACCATTAGCTACTCATTTAGGTAAACGTCAACATGATTTCACTGGGCAATCCCCCAGTATAGCAGGTTTTGAATATACAGGGATGATTTCAGAGAGAATGATTCTGAACACTCAAAAAACTCAGAAGTTCCTTCTGGAAACCTAAAACATTCCATGGCCCTATGTAAAGGATTTCACCCATACTTAAGAGTATTTTAACCTCAGTCTTGGAACATAAATTTGCCTGCTTCCTGAGAGCAACCACAGGCTTGGAGGGTAGAGGAATGTTTGGATCCTAGTTCTGAAATACTAAAGAGAGATAACTTGGAGACTGAGCTAACTAGCACCCCAGCTCCAGGGTACTTTTCCAAATATTTCAAGAATTGTGACCGGTATTTGACTGTTAAATACCTACATGTTACACAAGCATTCCACACACCGAGATTCCCATGACCTTCCCCCCTTGGAATCATGATTAGCTAGAACACTCACAGAACTCAAGGTGATGCTTGCTTACATCTACCAGCTGCTCAAGGCTGGTTCACCCCACGGCCAGGATAGCCCCAGGACCTCCAAACAGCCTCTTTTCCCCCCTCTCTGAGGACTAATGCACCCCCTCCCCTTCTTAAGCTGGGCCACTGTGAGGACCTCATTGCCACACTTCCCTTCCCCACAGGGCTCCTGAACAAGTCACCTAACTTCTTTGGGCCCAAATTTCCTCATCTTGAGTTGGGGAGAGTAACAGCTACTTTATAGTGGGCTGTATATGCCAGAAACAAATGTTGGTTTTCCCCACTTTTCTCCACAGCACAAAGTCCTGGTACTGAACAATCCCAAGCTTCCAAACAAAGGGAAATACTGTACACTTTTAAACACTTATATTTGGGAC
>NW_004569062.1:0-1100 GCF_000260355.1 Condylura cristata
AAAACACGCCCCTCCCCAGTTTGCCTCTCGGTGCTTCATATGTGGTCAATAGAATGGGACTGGTAGGGGCATATGTGGGGGTGAATGCAAAAGTCGTGGAGAAGCGCCTCCCTGCAGGGGAACCCGAGAAGTCCATTCCTACTGGCTGTTAGCTCTGAGACAAGCCATTCATGCCAAGGAGCCCAGGTCTGCTACTTGACTGCAGCTCTCCGAGGACAGACTCAGGCCACAGGATGCATGCCTGTGCCCTCCGGTACCTGCGTTTCCCAGGCAGACATGGTGTTGGGCCGTGGATATCATCCAGCCGTGGGACGTCTGCGTCAGAGTGACAGAAACACAGGCCATGTGCGTGCAAAGACTGGCTTTGCAGTCGGCGGCACTGGGGTGTGATTCCCACATCTGCCCTGTACGCCATAAGCACCCTAACCTCTTTGGCTCCTGTCCCTGCCTTCTAATGAAGGCAGAGGTTGACACTTCCCTCTCCGACTCTTTGGGGACTACTGTTACCTACGCCCAGCACTTTCCACCATCCATAGCAAACTTCCAGGAAAAGCCCTGCACGCTGCCCTGGGTTAGGGGCACACCACTGCAAGGCCACACCAGGGCTGCAGGGGTGAGTGTGCCCTCTGACGGGGCCATGGGGTTCTGAGGCACTGATGGGACCGGGGTCATTTCCACTTCTGTCTTCCATTGTTCACGTGTCCAAGGCGCACACTTGCTGTCACACTTGGGCAAGTGCTGCTCTTGGAGTGACAGTACTAGGCTGTGATTGTCACGGTGGAGGCTGTAGCCGTTAGAGCAGCAGTGGGTTGGTGCTCTCCGCTGGCCCTAATAGGATCTGACATAGTTTCCTCCGGGGGTGTATAGCACCTGGTGGGCACCCCTAAGGAGTCTCACCCCTAAGGAGGCATTGGTGGACTGTTTTGAAGGGGCCCCACAGTGAGCACGCAGCTCCTCTGTGTCTTTCCGATGACCAAGGGAATATTAAACTAAACCCCAGAGTTTAGTTTAGTTTCTCTTCTCCTAACAGGCAACTCAGACTGGGAACTAATCGTGAAACATCTCACACAAACAAAGTACATGAAGAGCTCCAGGCATTA
>NW_004569063.1:0-1099 GCF_000260355.1 Condylura cristata
GGGCCACATCTCGCAGGACCGCAAGGAGCGCGTGCGCCAGGGCATGATGAAGGCCGCCGCGGTGGGCTACAGCCTCCTGCAGGAGGGCGGCAGCGCGGTGGACGCGGTGGAAGCGGCCGTGGTGGTCCTGGAAGACAACCCCGAGTTCAACGCAGGTACCTCCGCCCTGGACGGTGACTGAGGCCAGAGCCGGGGACTCCCCGCCCAGTAAACCTCTCTGAAGGGCGGGTGAGGCCCGTCAGCTCGTGCTCTGGATGCCCATGGGCATCAAATACTTGCTGGGTATTTGCTCAGTCCCCTTGCCTGTGCTGAGCATCCTTGGACGTTTACATAAATCTCCTAAATCTGACAAAGCCTGCGCTGAACTGCTTTTTATGTGGCTTTGTCTGTGGAGCCAGAATTTTAGCTGCTGGTTACCAAGCTTTCCAGCAGGGGGCGCACCTGCTGTTTCAGTTGGGAACTGTCGGAGTCAGCTGTCTTGGCTGTCAGCTGCCTGCCCACTTGCTAGCCCAGGACCTTCAGGGGCAGGTGCGCTCTGACCCCCATTCTCTCTGACATAGGGGCATCCATCCTCTGCAGGACCTGGGGGGTAAGGGTGAGGGAACTGCACAGGTAGCTGTCGCTTCTTTGCTCTGTACCCCGAGCCTGCCCTGGGAGGGCTCCCCTTCTCACTCCCCAGATGGCCACTGCTCAGCAGACTGGTGGGGGATGGGGGGTGGGGCAGGGCTTTCTGTTGAATAACCTGGCACCTCCGTCATATTTAAGGCTCTGAATCGAGTTCAGTAACAGGACAAGAGATCAAATAGTGAAAGAAAAGATGTCAATACTGTCCTCCTTGGGTAACTCCAAGCTGTCAGCCAAGAACCGTGGACAAAGACCAAAAACTATGTTTAGTATAAAACGCAGTATTACAACTCCTTTGCCAAGGGTCGCTTTGCTGTGTTTTTGTGAGTCTGTTTCGGAGCTCTCTTTCATCCCCTTTCATGTTTCGGAGCTCTCTTTCATCCCCTTAACTCTACGAGCCGATCCTTTCATCCTGTCTCGACGACTGTGGCAGTATCTCGCCACTGGGCCTGCAAAGTTTTACCTCTTCTTTTCC
>NW_004569064.1:0-1058 GCF_000260355.1 Condylura cristata
GGGAGCAGCGGGCAGGTCAGGAGAGGTCTGCTGTGCCATGTGAGTCACCTCCGGGGCGGGGGATCGAACTCCCACTGAAGCAGCTGCGGCAGCTTGCAGTGCTGTGTCCTAACGTGCTGCGCCACCAGGGAGGGCCCTTGTGTGTATGTTTAAACGGGACTCTTCTCTACAGCCTCTCAGCCCTGCTGTTTGTTGAACACATCACATTGTCCTTCCTCCCAGTCAATCTACCCCAGAACCTCTTCCCTTCCTCCTCTGCCCCCTTGCATCTGCCTGTTGCTCTAGGCCTTCTCCAAGCCACCTCTTTTCCCAGGTGACATTTGCCTGCCACATCTCCCACATGGGCATTTTAAATTGTTGCTCTATTGCAGCCACTCACTAAGTTAATTAAACCTGGTATTACTAGCCTAAGTAGATAACACTAATATAAATCCTAAGGGCCTGAGATAGATCAATTATTTAATCTTTGATACAAATCTATGAAGCAAGAACTATTATTAGCCCCATTTTATAGATGAGAAAGCCAAGGTGCATTGACCAAAGCCAGCCAGCCTGTCAGGGAGCACAGCTGTCGCCTGCTAGAGCTGTCATTACTGCACACTGCAATCTGAATGGCTTGAACAACAGAAATGTATTTTCCCACAGTGCTGGAGACTAGAAGTCTGAGATCAGGTGCTGTCCAGGCTGGCTGTAGTGGGACAACAAGGCAACAGAGGAGGGACATGTAAACTCATTAGTCAACTAGATAATTTCAGTGTTTGCGCACTAGGAGGAAATGTAAGTGGGCATTTGACAAGTCCTTATGAACCAGGGTGGACGTGAGGGTGACTCAGACTCCACTCAGCTGCGGAGGGATTTCCATTTAACAGGGAGGGTGAGGCACCTTTGCGATGACCGGCCATACCCCAGAAAGTGACTCAAAGAAAACACTAAGGGACTTAAGAGACCTGTGGAAATATTTAACATTTATACCATAATTCATAAAAATAAGATAATGATCGCCCTCCCTGGTGGCGCAGCGGGTTAAAGCGCAGCACTGAGAAGCTAAGGCCACTTCC
>NW_004569065.1:0-1096 GCF_000260355.1 Condylura cristata
TTTATGCATACAGAACTGGGGTCCAGGCCAGAGGTGCAGGGGGCAGAGTATCAGAGGATTCACCAGAGACAGAGTGATGAGAAGAACAGGTAGATCTACTGAAATACACTATTAAGGAGAGCATAAGGCAAGATAGGAGAGATTTGCTGCACCATGTGAGTCAGCGCCCTGTTTGGGGATCAGACTCAGGCTGCATTAGCTGCAGATAGCTTCATAGTGCTGTGCTTTAACTCCTTGGTCACCAGGGAGATCCCCCAAGATGAATATTTTTAAGAGAGAAGGTAGAGAGATGGGAAAGAAGGGATCCCAAACATTTGACTCTTTTCCCTTTAAGCATTCCCCCCAGGAGGATAGTGACCCACTTAGCTGCAAAAGAATGTGGTCTTTTATTCTGGGTTGTAATTTCACTTTGACATTTGGAGTTAATAACAAAGAAAAGAATAGCTACTGAGTCAACCAAAACTTTCTACCATGGGGAACACACGAGACTTGTGCAAGAGTTGACTGGTCAGTAGAAGTAGATGACTGTGAGGTGAGAAGCTTAGATAGAAGTAGTGATTTTGAGAAGCTTAGATAGAAATAGTGATTTTAGAGGTGCATAAATGAACTAATATCTGTCACTTGGACTTTACTTTTAACCTTTGTTGATTGTGAAGTACAAACAATGGTAGGGGAGTTAATTCTTTTTTTTTTTTTACCATATTAAGTATATTTAATACTCCATAAAATGAATGATTATTTGCCCAACATGTACTTTGAAAAAATCTACAGATCTTTTTTTTTTTTGGGTGGGGAGAAGCAAGGGTTATTTTCCCAACTGAGTAAACATTAGACAATCTTAGCCCTCTTTTAATTTTTAGGTGGTGAACTACTCAATAAGTATTCAGCTTTTAATATTTTAATATTGGTAATTTTAAATGATTGCTTAATAATATTTATATCTAACCTCAAGTTCTGCATAAGCCCTGTTATAGGTATTTCTAGTTATGGGGAAAAAAACCACAGGGTTCTCTGGTTCTGTATATTTACCAAAACAGATTATAAGATACAAATAAAGAGTTTATGTAAAATTTTCTCTTTAAAAAATTAGCCTGGA
>NW_004569066.1:0-1087 GCF_000260355.1 Condylura cristata
GAACTCATGCGGAAGTGGCTTAAGCTTCTTAGTGCAGTGCTTTAACCTGCTGCACCACCAGGGAAGGCCCTGGACTAATATATTTTTATTAACTCATTTTATACTATGTCTTATTATCTGCAAGCTCCCACATTTATCCTTCAGATTTTTTGTTGAATTAGCTTTAAACTTGGAGTACATTTACTAAGTTTCAAAAAAAAATTTGGAATTTTCATTAGGATTGCATTAATTTTGTTTACTTCTTGGTTATTAATGATATCCTTATGAGAAAAAGTTTTCACATTCAAGCATAGTGAAGTAACCTTTATTTATGTAGTGACTCTTCTATTGTTTATTAGAATTTTTAAAATTCAAGCATCATTTGTTTACAATACTGTATATTATTTAGTTTTATTAAGATGTTAAGATTTTCTCAGTAGAGTTCTGTGTATTCCTGTTAAGTGAGGTAGTAAATACTTAAAAGAGTTTTGCTGTTCTGCTAAATGGTATGATTAAAACAAACAAACAAACAAACTTTTGACCAACTCAATCACTTCACCAATTCTTTCACATTCAAGCAATTCTAGTGACTTGTTTTCTTTTTTGATTTCACATGGAAATGAGATCATACAGTATTGGTCTTTCTCTGTCTGACATATTTCATTTAGTACAACCATCTAAGTTCTCCATACACATATCAGTAAACTTTCTCTTAGTAATCTAATATTGATTTCTGGACTGAGAAAAAGTTAGAGAAAATTTCCCCTCTGCCTTTCAACTTCCTTTTTTTTGTCTTTGATTTTGCTTTGTAATGCTCATTTTTTTTTATATACTAAATGTATTTGATAGCTATTTCCTGTAAAATATGTTTAGAGGTAAAAATTTTCTTCAGACATGGTTAACTGTATTGGCAAGGATTTGATTTGTGGTGTCTTCGTTATCATTCAATTCTAAATATTTCTTCATTACTATTTTAACTAGACCTATTTAAAAATCTTAAACTAAGCATATGGAATTTTAAAAAAGGTCATTCTGTTCTTACTGATTAAAATTTATTTGATTATGGTTAGAGTTGAGTTTATAAAATATTATTTTATAAGGATTATTA
>NW_004569067.1:0-1094 GCF_000260355.1 Condylura cristata
TTCTGACCTCTGTGGGGAGTTGGTTGCTTTTTCAGATCTTCAGCTGCTCCTTGGCCTTCTCCATGTCCTTCTCCACATGCTGCCAGTCCACCTCAATGTACCTGGTGTGGTTGACAAGCTGCAGCAGGAAGAAGCCCCCGCCCCTCCTAAGGCCGTGGCGGCCAGCTTACCCACTTTCTGGAAGATGAAGCCGGTGCACCAGCCCGTGACGCTGCCTACCAGCAGCTGCGTGGCCACGCTGTACTTTTAGGCCATTAAGCCCGCCTCCTGCACGAACAGCCAGCTCCACCACGCCCACTTGTGGGCCAGTTCCCTCAGCTCCTCCAGCTCCAGCGCCTCTGCATTGGCCAGCGCGGCTGCGGCCATCTAGGCCATCTCAGCCAGCTCGGCCAGCGACAATGCCTGCTGCGGCTTGCGGCGGCGCCAGAGCGGCGCGGTGACGCCCTGGCTCCCGGCCCTCTGGGCAGCCGTTTCCAGCCGGCTGAGGCTGCAAAAGAAGCCTGGCGGTGGCCCGCGCTAGCACCCGCACCCGCGCCCACGCCCCCGTGGGACAGCTGACAGTAGTCGTCAGCATAGTCCTGGGGCTGCGGCCCCGAGGTGACCAGGAATCCTGCGTTGGCTGAGGTGTTTTTGGCCCCAGAGAAGCAGCTTGGGACCCTGCGCCCTGGCCCTTATCGGAGTCTGACTTGTAGTACAGGAGGAACCGGGAGGGTGCCCTGACTGCTGCTAGTGCCAGCTTATGCCATAGCTGCCAACGCTGACGTCACTCTCACGGGGTGGGTGAGTCTGGCTGTTGCCCCAGGAGCTGCAGAGAGCGAGGGCAGCTGGGTAAGTACCGGCTGCGAGAGGGAACCTGCACACAGACACGGCAAGTAAGGGTCAGTCCTAGGTGGTTGTGGGGTCAGTGGGACTGGTCAGACCTCTGAGCCTGTGCCCACCTGTGCAGAGGGACAACAGCGCGAGGAGGAGAGGCTTCCGGGCCATGGCACTCACAGCCCCTTGCATCCCTGCAGGGTGGAACGGGCTGCCCAGGCATCTCTTATCCCCTCCTGCTTGCGCACAGGGAAGTGCTGCCCATGAAAATACGCCCAGCA
>NW_004569068.1:0-1094 GCF_000260355.1 Condylura cristata
CTGCTCCCCACTCTGTCTCTGGTGAATCCTCTCACCCACTACACTTCTGGCCTGTACCCCAGTTCTGTAAGCATAAATAAATAAATCTTTAAAAATAATAATTTTTAAAAATCAAAGAAACAATTGTTAGGCAGCTTTAGCAGCTGCCATCTCACCTGGTTGAGGATGCATAATGGATTCTTGTTTGTGATGCAGTGGTACATTGAGCCTAATTTGAGAGGCTGTGTTAGTGAGAAAGGAGTGGTCTTTTCATCTAAGCCCTTGGATCCATTTTGTACATTATCTCCTTTCCACACAAAACATATGCAGTCTCCATTCTTACTGCTTCTATACTTGACAAAACTTGAACTTGATCAAATGTTGCCATATTGTCCCGTTTTTCTATCCATAAGACTCTTGCTGCTTAAAAAAAGTACCTATTGCGTTCTGCAGCTCTTTCATGGTTTTGTTTGATTCTGGGGTTATCTTGTTTTAACCCTGTATTAACATCAGTTTTACTCTTTGGTTTTGGTAGAACATATCCTCTAGTAACTTCTGGAGAAAGACTGAATGTAAAGTGGGTTTTGAGACCATGTGTGGTGCTCTGAGTAAGATATCTATATCCTAATTCCCAGAACATGTGAATAAATTACCTCATGTGGTATAAAACAGTCTTTACAAATGTCATTAAGTTGAGGAGTATGAGATGGGAGTTGAGCCTGGATTATCCAGGTGGGCCCAGTGTAATCACAAGGATCCTTGTAAGAAGGAGTTGGAGCGTGAGAGTCAGGAGGGAACCAACCAGAGTTTGGAGTGATAACACCCTGAAGATGGGGAAAGGGACCATCCTCTGAGGAATGGAAGTCACCTCTAGAAGCTGGAAAAGGCAAGAAAACAGATTCTTCATTGGGTCTCAGAAAGAATGTAGCTAACACATGGGACTGTATTGATGGCACTTGGGTGAAGTGGTGGTGGGAAGTCCATGGGGATTACAACCGAGATGAAAAAAATGTACAAAATGAAGAAGAATGTAAAAAAAAAAATGTATTTATAAAAAAAGAAAAAGAAAAGAATGCAGTTAACACCTTGATTTTAGACTTCTGACCTGAACTGTG
>NW_004569069.1:0-1036 GCF_000260355.1 Condylura cristata
GGCCCCTTCGCTGACGGCCTTTTGCTGGGGTGGGGGCGCGGCGGGGGGGCTGGGGGAGCCGAGGGATCCCCGACCTCGATCCCAGGCATTCTCTGAGGCCAGGGCGCGGCCCCCCCACGCCGGTCCAGGGCGGTCCGGTCCCGTCCCCTCGAGGTTTGGAGCTGCGCCCTCCCCCAAGGGGAAGCTGTGTCCCCCCTCCATGGCCGCGTGGAGTGGTGAGAGGGCAGCTAGCAGACTGGCGGCTCCCGGTGGTGGCTGAAGAGGAAGGGGGCGGAGGTGTCCCAGAAAGGGGAGCGGGTGGGCTGGAGGGAACACCTGGCCCTTGGCCAAGGGACCTCTGCAGGTCCAGGGCACGGTTACCTGCTGGCCTTTCTCTGGCCGCTGGCCTGGACGGCTGGGCCAACTCCACGCCCCCTTTGGGGTCACCGGCAAATGACCTTTGCCACGGCCGGCAGTGACTTGGGAGGGGGCGCTCTGTGAGAGGGGGCTCGGTGCCTCGGGCAGGTAAGGTGGGACCCACCTGCCGCCAGGGCCACTGCGACTCGTGAAGAACCCCGCCGGGCTCTGGCTCGGCCAGGGCTTGCCCCAAGCAGAAGGCACCTGGGCGCCCCTCAGCCTGCTCCAGGTCTGTTCCGCGCTCTTTATTGCAACCTTTTATAGTGAAAGTTGAATGTGCTGAATCATGAAGTCTTACTGGAAGGGAAAAGTTATTTTTGGCCATTTATTTAGTAAAAAGCACCCTGGAGGACGCAGCCCAGAAATGTACTTTATTCTGATAGCTTAATGTAAGAAAAGAACCAAATAACCAAGATTCCCCCTTTGTCAGCTTCGCTTGGGAATCATTTTTAATGTGAGCCAGCATGGCGCCATTTAAGCAATATACAATATTTTGAGATATGAAATTACCCGTGTTTTTGCCAGCGGCCCGCAGGTGAGACGCGTGTGCCGGCCCAGGCAGGCCGCGCAGAAGCTTCCCAGACAGAGCGGCCGGCCGGGGGCTCCCGCTGGCCTCAGAGGCCGGCACCGGCCCCGCAGG
>NW_004569070.1:0-1093 GCF_000260355.1 Condylura cristata
ACTTGCCCTGTGTTAAAGACGAGGGCAGCCCGGCCCTCTCTTCCTGACTGCAGGCCCCTGTTTGGCTGTGTGGAGAGCTCCGTCTCCCTGGCTGTTATCCACGGCTGTTGCTCACAGGCCTGCGATCTTGCTTCTGAAAGACATAAAAACGGTGCGGGGGACAGAGAGGGCCCGGGCGGGCGAGGGGCACTAGCCAGGGAGCCCTCTCCCCACAGGGGAAGCTACGTTATTGTGCTGTCTCAGCCCGGAGCCCCTGCAAAAGCCTAAGAAAATGGTCAACAAGGCAGACACGCCCACAGGGAATGATGGGGTCACCCTGGTCCCAAAGGAGCTTCCGCAAAGGGGAGACCCTACCTGAAAAGAAGGAAACATTCAAGACGAGGCATTGTTGGCGAGGGCAGCGTATCTATGAGGGAAACTCAAAAGGTCGAGGAAGCGGCTCTCTGACCAGCTGTTTGTGTGGCACACTGGCCAAGGGTTGCGGGCACTGGCCCTCGGGGGCACTGAGCGGACCCAGAAGGTGCCACAGCAGAGCCCCACAGGGAGGGCCGCCCGGGCTGCAGCAAGGATGCAGATGAGCCCACACACTGCGCCCCTGAAGGCCTCCTGGGCCTTGCCCAGAGGGGAAGGCACAGTCGGCTACGTGGGCAGGTGCCCCCGAGTGACCAGGCATGAAGAAACCAGTGCCGGGTGCATGACTCCGCAGAAAGCGGGGTGCTTGCCACTCAGACTAGGGAGAACTCGGGGGAGGGACACGCTGGTGTGAGGGAGATGCGGAGGGACATTTGAGGGGGACGTGGGTGTGGCAGGGACGCTGGCAGTGGCGCTCCAGCTCAGGCTGAACCTGCATGCGCCCCTTTCTTCTCAGACTTGCCCACTCTCTGCCACCCCCTTCCTGAGGGTGATCCTTGTGTGCTCCTTGCTTGGAGGCAGCACTAGGGTTCTCTCAGGGCCTCCGTCGCCTCCAGGGCAGCTGACCTACCTGGTTCCCTTTCTTCAGAAGCTGCAAAAGCTGCGGCCACTGTCCCACGGGACTCCAGTCTGGGGTGGGGGATTACAGGGCTCTGTGGGCTAAACACACCCCCGGGACTGG
>NW_004569071.1:0-1093 GCF_000260355.1 Condylura cristata
CGGGGGCGGGGTGTGCTCTCAGCATTGGGGCTGCTCCTGGCATGTGGTGCCACGAGTCTGTCATCCTTCTGAGAGCCCGGGGTTGGCAGTGTGCTTAAAGCCATCGCCAGGCAGGAAGCCAAGGTTCTGAAAGCAAAAGTTCCATGCCAGGCCCTGTGTGCTGGGCAGTCACAGGTAAACACTCTTGGTAAAGCTCATCGTAGACCTGGGGTCTCCCGTCTGATCCCACATGGACCGGGGCCTTCAGCCATCACCACTGACAAGCACACTTCTCTACCCCAAAAGGGTGCAGTGTAGACACTGAAGATCTCTAGCAATGCCTGAGACACTAAGGTTTCAGTGTTCCCAACAAAGAAGGATGTGGGGTATCAGTGTGGTCACCTAAGAGAGAGGTGGTCAATTTTCCAGAAAGCAAATGAAAATTTTGGGAGGTCGCACTGAGACAACAGGCCCCCTGCTCTGGCTCCCCTGAGTCAAAAAGAGATGGCGTGCTCTGCTCATGTTGCAGATGTCATGTTCACAGGTGGTAGGAGAGGGAGTCCAGCAGCTGCTAATTTCCCTTGCTGCAGTGTGCCGCCAGCAGGTGTGGCTGGATCTGGGCAATTTACTGCAACATGGAAAAGCACCTTGCCGTGTGGGGGGTTTCCTACCTCCACAGGCATTTCTGGGCCGGGGTTCAGGAGGGACCAAGGGTCACGGCTGACCCCGGGGCTCACTCCCAGCTGGCAGCCCTGTGCTGCTGGCCTCACAGTCCTCGCTGCTCCGCTCACCCCAGGCTCTGTCAGCTCCTCTGTGGCTCCTGGCAGATGCTAACGGCACAGTTATATCGCTGAGGAGAAAGCTGAGACACCGGGACCCCCCGAGGCCACATGCAGGGATGTGGGGTTTGTCCCAGGCAGATAGATGGGCCCTGGGTTTTGTAGTCCAGTGTTGTCCTGCAAGGCCTTTGTAATTGAGACTCTCTGACCCCTGAAGCCGTCTTCCCTGCACCCTGGTAACGCTAGCGGCCAGGTTTCTGGAACGCTGACGAGAGGCAAGGGGAGCTCCTGAGGCCCGAGAGCCCACTCTCAGCACCCGCTTCCGGCGCTCGCTC
>NW_004569072.1:0-1087 GCF_000260355.1 Condylura cristata
TATATATATGTATATGTATATATATATATAAGGTCTAGGTTTAGCACATCTGTAATACCAAGTATTCTCACTTGAGAAGTCTAGACTCTACATATAAATAATCTATTTTACTCTTTCAGGATACTGGGGGTGCTGTCTTTTCTTTTTTATGGTAGTGGAGTTTAAAACTGCTTTTTAAAGCTTATTTCGTCCTGGATTCCTAGAATAAAACTTATTTTGGGAGTGATATAACTCACCTGCCACATATAGAAAAATGAAAGAAACAAAATCCCTAAACCAAAATATAAAACAATTTTTCCCCATAGCTGGAAATGTAGCTGTGGAAGCAGTGGAAAGCTGAGCTCAAACAGGAGCATAAGCAACATTTTTCTCCATAGCTAGAAATGTAGCTGTGGAAGCAATGGAAAGCTGAGTTCAAGCAGGAGCATAAGCATTTAAGACAAGAAAATGTGCAATCTTTGCTTGAGTTCCCATTGCATTGGAAATTAAGTACAATTTAAAACTAAGATAATTCCAAAGTCTTTTTCACAGGAACCTGAGGTAATTAGCTCTTAAAAAGACAAAATCATCTGATTTGAATTTTCCTTTCTTTTCTTTTGCTCACTCCCACCTTCCAGTGCAGGTGGGAACATACCATGGGTGACATCAAGTTTCCCAAACAGGGAGGGAAGTGGGGGGCAGAAAGGATGTGGGTAATTGATTGACAGGCCTCAAGTGGATCCTGTACAATAGATCATCTTCACTCCACACATCACACATCCATCCAATTTTTTCTAGGCTTTCTTCTAAGGACTGCTTATTCTTGCAATGCATTTGGATTGCTGTCCAAGGATTGATGTTTGTTCCTATTGTTTACTTAATATCTTCTGACTTGGACATTCAGAACCCATCATCCTACTGATATATATATATTTAAACCAAAGATATATATATATATATATATACATATATATATACACACATATATACATATATATGTGTGTATATATATATGTATATATATATATATATTTATTAAAACCAAAGTATATATCTTTGGTTTAAATAAATACTGCCTGAAGGCAGTGCCTTAACTGATTCAGAGGAT
>NW_004569073.1:0-1092 GCF_000260355.1 Condylura cristata
GGGGGGGGAGAGCACAAGAGACTATAGTGCTGGTTCATGGGTGAGTTGGTGGTGGGAATTCTACAGAGACTACATTTGAGAGAAGAAATCAAATAACAAACACTGATGTGAAAAATCTGTAAATATTTTAGAAAAATGTGTACTATTTGGCTATAAGAAGGATGAAATACAGCCATTTGCAACAAAATAGAGTTTGAGAAAATTATGAGTAGTAAGTAAAGGAATTTAGTTGATAAAAACAAATATTGGGGCCCTCCCTGGTGGCACAATGAGTTAGGACACAGCACTGCAAGCTAACCACAGCCACTTCAGTGCAGAGTTTGATCCCCTGCCCCGGAGGTGATCCACATGGTGTAGCAGACACTCTCCTGACTTGCCAGCTGCCCCCCTCAGAGTGTACTTCATTGATCTTCCTTTTCTGCTCCCCATGCTGTCTCTGGTGAATCCTCTCACTGCCCCTCAACCTCTGACCTGTACCCCATTTCTGTATACATAAATGCATAAATCTTTAAAAAAATAAAACAAATATTGGGCATTTGCAAAGCACAGGATTCCATAGCATAAATACTTCCAAAAATCAGTGGACATCAGTAAACACCATGAGGGCTCTGGGGTTAAGAGTGAGGGGGAGGGAGGGAATGGAATAAGGGAATAGAAGAGTTGCTATGGGGAAAATGAACAACCCCACTTGTTATTTCTTGTCTAATTGTTCTAATGGTGTCAGAAAACATTTCATTGTGACTTTGATCTATATCTCCCAGATTGTGAAGTTGAGAGCATCTTTTCGTGTACATATTGCCATTTATTTATATATCATCTTTGGAAAAATGCCTATTTTTCTCTGCCCAATTTTAAATACAGTAGTTTATTTTTACATAATTTTGTGCCTTTTTCCATCTTAGTTGTAATCCCCATGATTCTCTACCCATTTTTAAATTTGATTATTTGTATTTTGGTATTGAGTTGTGTTCTTCATATTTTTTGGTAGAGACCTTTTATCAGAGCTATGGTTTGTAAATACTTCTCCCATTGGGTGATTAACTTCAGTTTTTGGATGATTTTCGCAGCAGAGGTTTTCAGTTTGATGTAGTC
>NW_004569074.1:0-1091 GCF_000260355.1 Condylura cristata
AAAAAAAAACGAAGGAAACAGTCCCATTTATAATTTAATCAAAACTGATTCAATAGCTAGGAATAAACTTAACAAAGGAGGTAAAGGCACTGTTAAAAAGAATAGAAAGAAATGAAAAGATATTTGCTTCTTGTGAATTGAAGAGTTAATATTCTCAGCATGGTCTTTTACCCTGAGCAATATACAGATTCAGTGCAATCCCTATCAAGTTTCAATGGCATTCTTTAAAAACATAGAACAGGCCCTCCCTGGTGGCACAGCCGGTTAAAGCACAGCACTAAGTAAAGCCACTTCACCATGAGTTCGATCTCCTCCCCCTCCAGGTGACCCACATGGCACAGCAGATCTCTCCTGACACCCCCACCACTTCCCTCAGCAGTGAGCTTCATCAGTCAGCCTGTTCTGCTCCCCTCTCTGTCTCTGGTGAATCCTCTCACTGCCCCTGCTCCTCTAGCCTGAACTTCAGTTCTCTATGCATAAATAAATAAATAAATCTTTAAAAAAAAAATTTAGTTAACTAAATTCAACAGTGATTAAAAAAAGGATGGTACACAATGACCAAGTGGGATATATTCCAGGGACATAAGGCTGGTTCACCATCTGAAAACCAATTAATGTAACTCACCACATCAATAAAAGAAAATCATATGACCATATCAATATATACCAAGAAAACATTTGATAAAATTCAACATCCATTTATGGTGATAGATGGAATATACCTTGTTATAATAAAGGCTATATATGGTAAACCTACAACTAACATTCTTCTCAATAATAAAAAAACTAAAATTTTCCACTAAGATCTGGTAGAAGACAAGGGTGTCCACTCTTATCACAACTGTTCAACATAATTTGGAAGTCAATGTAGAACAACTATGTGAGAAAAGAATTTAGAGAAATCCAACTTGAGAAAAAACAAATAGCGTTATCACTATTTGCAGACAATATGAAGACTATACATAGAAAATGCTAAAGATTCCATTAAGAAACTAATAAATAAGTTCAGCAAAGTGGCATGTTACAAAATCAATATATGAATATCACTAGATTTTTTATATGCAAATAATGAACTAATAGAGAAAAAAAAA
>NW_004569075.1:0-1083 GCF_000260355.1 Condylura cristata
GTGCCATGTGGTCATCTCCTGGGCAGGGATTGAACTCATGCTGAAGTGGCTTTAACTTCTTAGTGCTGTGCTTTAACCTGCTGTGCCACCAGGGAGGGCCCTCAGAATTCTTTTTAAACCATGTTATTTATTTTGTAGCAGGAAGAAGCATTCTCACAAGTGTATGAGATTTGTGGCAAAGTTAAGCAGTTCAAGGAGAGATGGGCATAGCTATAACAATATTGATCTTTTTGACTCTAGGCTATGAGTTTTCCTCAGTCTCCTCCTTTGTCCTGGGGGAATATGTCCTTCAACTGCTCAAGCTTGAATCTGTGAAGAGGCTACTCTTGTGTCACAATATGCGTTCTCTCCTGGGACCATTATCAAGAGCACAGGCTGCGTCCTCTGTGATGTCATAGAAGCTGATCCTCAGTTGGGAGTGATCCATTGATGCCTGAGAATGGCCAGAAGCCTGCTGGATGATGTCTTGTGTGAGGCTGGTGAAGAACCTTGTGACTACACCATTTCCTATCTGTGGGTCAGCCATGGGGAAAAGTGAAGGTGTTAGAAACAGGTACTCACAGGTAACCATCGGGCCCTTGAGAATTTGGGAAGGGAGTGATGATCAAGAGTGAAGAATCTTTCTTTTCTTGAATGGAAGTAATATTGGTTTGTAACATTATGGAAGGTTCAGGTGTATAGCCTTTTTCTTTTTATTAATATTTATTTATTTATGCATACAGAACTGGGGTACACCCCACCCAGGGGTGGTGAGAAGATTCACCAGAGACAGAGTGGGGAGCAGAACAGGTAGACTGACAAAGTACACTGCTGAGGAGAGCAGTGGGTAGGTCAGAAGAGGTCTGCCCCCTCCATGTGGGTCACCTCCTGGGCCTGGGATCGAACTCACACTGAAGCGGTTGCAGCCAGTTTGCAGTGCTTTGCTCTTAACCAGTTGCACCACCAGGGAGGGCCCTCAGGTATACAGCCTTTTAAAATCAACATCTGCATGTACTATCTTATGTTTTTCACTAGGATTCTAATTTTCATCTACCACCATAAAGTTGATTCCTTTTACTGAACTTTCTCCCTTTCTTTCTTTCT
>NW_004569076.1:0-1091 GCF_000260355.1 Condylura cristata
GGTGACATGAAATTAGCCATCATGGCCACTGCCATGCCCTCTCCCCTCGACACTTGCATCACCATCCCGCTGTTAGGAAGAGCACTGCTTTGGGCTGGGCGAGTGAACTCACCTTACTGTCTTGACAGCGTGTCACCAGCACAGCAGAGAAACCCCTCTCTGGGGCCCCCAGTTTTAGGGGCCCCTGCTCTGGTCCTCCTCCACCTGTGCTCTTCCTTCTGGGGGACCAATCTGTGGGGCCAATGTTCTAGGTTCCTCTTCTAGAACATTCTGTAGGCACTTCAGGACCGCAGAATCCCCTGCCCAAATGACCTCTTCCCAACCTCCCTCCTTCAGGATGGACTGAGCAGCCAGAGTCGGTTTTGGGGGGTGAGGGGGGTGGAGCAGAAGTTGAACGTGCAGGTGTAAGCTCTTCATCACTAGAGGCACAGGGTGAAGCCGGGGCTGGGAGAAAAGCTGGGAGGTCTTAGGCCACGGGGCTCCCACCTGCCATATTCTACTATACACTTGCAGGAATTCAAGAATTCATCATTTAAGCCTTCCAAGCCATTGACAAGGAACTTTGGTTAAGGGGGCAGGTAGGACATTTTCCTTAACAGTTTATCTTCACTTCAGACTCGGAACTGTCCAGATGTGGGTAAGCAGAGGGCACCGGTGTTCTTGTCCCAGCCTCGCAGGTGTCTAGCTGGGCCAGGGCCACTTCAGGAGGCAAAGGGCAGCCACACACTCTGGCTCTGGCCCTACGCTGTGTCCTACTGCTGTCCTGCTGGGCTGGGCCTTTAGGAGGGCTTGCATTCGAAGTCCCAGCTCCCCTCCTCGCTCCCTCCCCCAGTGTTCCTGCAGGCTCAGCTGGTCCAGGTTGCAGGCCTAATTATAGGTGCCCTCTAAGCTGGGGGAGGGGAGCCGGCGCTGTTAAACTGAACTGGACCCCAGAGCACATCAAGCGCCTAAGTCTCCTTAACATCCCTCGACCACCAACAGGGCCAGTCGGAGCTCTGGACCTTGACCATAAACTCCTTTTTAGTGGCCTCTTGAGGTTCAGTAATTTATTATTTGTGAAGTGGTCTATTTGAAGCCTGCTGTGAGCCCCC
>NW_004569077.1:0-1086 GCF_000260355.1 Condylura cristata
GCTCTGTCCCCACTGAGTTGGGAACCTGAGGCAGTGACTCAGGAGCCACCCAGGGAGGGTGTGGGGGGGCCCCTCCAGGCCAAACCCTCTGTGGGTCACTTTTCAAGTGATTCAATGTTCGCAGCAAACTTGAAAAGGAGCCTGAAACTGGGCTGGATGCACCCCCTGCCCACGGCAGCTCGCTGTGGGAGCACAGGCCGCTGGGGTGACCGGAGCTTGGGACGCGCTTGCTCTGGGGTCTCTGCAAGAGCAGCTCAGGCGTCCGCCTCCCCAGCTGGGAAACGGGGCCACACACAGGCGCTTCCCACAAACGCGAGGCTGATGCAGGACGGGGCATGTCCGGAGCAGGTGAGGTGGCCGGGACAGAGAATGTGCCGGAAGGGCAGGGCTGGGCTGGCACCGGGGCTCAGGTTCAGTGGCAAGTTCTTTCCACCGCACATTTTGTGGCCTCTTGGGACTGCCGGGACCAAGCCTGGAGGAGCCCTGGGTGGCTGGCGGTGAGAGGGGGTGCTCCTGCTCTCTGCCCCCAACACCTAGGGGTGATCCCAGTGGGTCTTGGGGGGTCTGTGGGCTTCCTCACCACTAGTCTGAAAATGAAGCTTCTCCCATGGGTGCTGACCCTCACACAGCCTGGGACGTGTTACAGCAGGGAGGGTGTGCAGGCAGCACCCACGTAGATGGGCTTTTTGAAATGAAAATGGAATTAACAGTTACTGGAGAAAAACTTTAAAGAAGAATGGCCTGTCCGAGCAATAGTTTCCTCTTTTCTTCTCAGGACTCTCCCTTCTTCCCCCTTTTTACAGGAAATGAGTCAGGTCAGTCATTCACAATTTAGTAAAAATTAGAGGTCCCCCGCCCCCCACGTTTTATGTGTTTACTCTCCGTCAGCAGCTGATTCCTCTGCTTCTCTTTTAAAAAGTTTTACTCGGCCCTCTGGAAGGTATGTGCGCCTCAGTTAAGAAGTCTTGTGCACATGTATTCCTTTAGTCACTCAACAAACACTTACTGAAGCCCGACGACTGGGGCCAACAGTGAAGGGGACGAGCGTGTGGGTACACTCAGCGGGGCGGGTGGGGGTGGCTCTGG
>NW_004569078.1:0-1087 GCF_000260355.1 Condylura cristata
TTGACAAGATTGTCTTCTTTGTAACTGCACTGGTCTATCAGATGACCATCAACAAGTTTGTCTCTCAGATAAGCATTCACAAGTTTGTTTTTCCCTGTTCTTTGCAATTTCTCTTCCCTTGTTTGACAGGTTTACGTTTTTGTATTCCAAGGAGAGTCCAACAGCATATGAGAAAAAGCAAGCTGGAACCCACCCTCTCCATCTCCTTGCTGACCCCTGCTGCCTCCCCTTCTCAGTCCCTTGCTCATCTTCCCTCTTTTGTTTAGCTTTGTCTTAAAGAGCAGGACAGTGGTCTTTCAGACATAAGTCCACTGCCCTCCTCATTTTTCAACAAATAAAACCACTTTCCTTTCCCTCAAACTGTTTCCTTTTATTGGCTGAGGGAAAATGAGACCTGTGTTCTGTAACAAGCCTCCTCCAGCTCTTCTTTCACTTTTCTCTGCTTCTCCCAGCCAGGCGTTCCCTAGTTTCCCATCCATGCTCAGCTTCAACCTTCAGGGGCAGAGTAAGGCACCTGAACCCTCTCCTTTCCCTAGGGACCACTCATAGATTATCTAGTTTTAGATTACCTAGTTTTATAATACAAATTGACCCTCTCTTCTTTATGTGAGGATGTCTCTTCTCTCCTGGGCCCCCCAGGATCTATTCCTTTCCTTAATTCAATAGATAACCTCCAGTTTGTCCCATTTACTCTAGATTTGAAAGCCATGTAAATTTTACATATGTAAGTAATTGAATTTGATATTTTCCTCCTAAAATTTGGATGCTCATTTGTTCAACCAACCTGAAAGAAACCCAGAATTGTGGGGAATTTCCCTCTCGACTTCTGCATCCCAAGCCTATAAAAGACTTTCACTGCCTAACTTCTGTGCCATCAAAAGAGCAGAAGTGTGCAGTGTAGAGAATAATAATTGAATCCCCACTGTTCATTTTCTAGGACATATTTTCTTTCCTCAAATTTTGTGTTGGAATAATGAAAGCTTCTATTTATTTGTTAACTGATTTATTTATTAATTTACTTTGGACATTCAAAATCATTTTTCTTCTTGTGATATTTTTGAGATTGTGAAGTTGGTCTCCCAAGAAA
>NW_004569079.1:0-1086 GCF_000260355.1 Condylura cristata
GTCTGGGGCAGGGATCGAACTCATGCTGAAGTGGCTTTAGCTAGTTAGTGCTGTGCTTTAACCCACTGTGCCACCTGTGAGGGCCTCATTTTTAGATTTTATACTTACACTTAGTTTGTAATGTTAACCAGGGATAAATCTATTGCTGGCATTAGGTAGTTCCCTTTAATTTTCAGTTTTTGCTATTACTATAGTAATGTCATTGAAAAAATTGGGACAACTGATTTAACAAGTGCAACGCACTTTATAGGAACTCTGATTTGGGGCTAATTGAAATGGGAAGTTTTTGAGGAAACCCACAGTGTGTAGCTCTCTGATCTGCTGTCAGCCATTGTGGAGTTAGTGGTGTGTATGTGTGTGTGTGTGTGTGTGTGTGTGTGTGTGTGTGTATTGAACTGAGATGGTATAACAAAGAAAATTTATTCATTCAAGCATCTAATCATTAGCACAAAGGAATTCTTTTCCCTATCCTGGGTAAATGGAAAGCCTCCAAAAGATAGAACAGTTGAAGAAAAATAGTAATCACACCTGTGAATTGTTCTGGGCTGGCCACCCACTTGCTAGAAGGTAGAGAGAATTCAGAATGGCATAGGAAAGGCCCTAGGTAATAGAAAAGTGTCTAATAGAGGTGTTCTTGTGGCTGTAAAGTTTACTTAGAAGGTATGATAAAAGATAAGTTGTTTCCAATTTGCCTGTAATCTTGAGTCTTCACCTGTCTTCTTTTCAAGAAAACCTAATGTTGCTACTTAAGCACTGATTGCGTGACTAGACTATAAATTTCACTGGTTGAGACCACAAAAGCCTGTGTGATAATATGAATAATATGAACTCTCCATTACCCAGCTGGGTACTCTCCTTTTGGGGTAGGATATATTTTCTTTAGAAAATGAAAACTATCCAGAAAGTTCTTCTGAGGATAAAATAAGTATAGTTTTTTTCTCAAGCAATGCCTTCTACCGTGGTTTTGCTGTTGTAGAATGTGTATACTTTGGAAAGTAAGGATGTTTCTGGTTGGCTTGAAAATCCAGCTTTCCACAGTTCCTCTGTGAGAACTGCAGAAGATGTCAGCCCTTTGGTGGTTATTCA
>NW_004569080.1:0-1084 GCF_000260355.1 Condylura cristata
GTCTGCCACGCCATGTGGTCACCTCTGGGGCAGGCGGGAATCGAACTCATGCGGAAGTGGCTTTAGCTTCTCAGTGCTGTGCTTTAACCCGCTGCGCCACAAGGGAGGGCCCAAAAAGCTTTTTATGTTAAGACATAGTGGAATTTTTTTTTTATTTTTAAATAATAAACCTGTATTTAAAAGTTTCTTGAGTTTGTAATAATAATAGCTATTTGTCAACAGATACAACACACAGGTTCTTGGGGATCCCCTATTCTTAACAAAAAAGGGTCTTAAGACTGAAAAGTTTAAAAATGCTGTCCTATAGGAGAGCAAGGAACTAGAGCCAAATATTTGAGTCTGAAAGGCAGCCTTTAAATGTATGACAGTACCAATGTGACTTGTCCATATGGTTAACTGCCTTGAGAAAACATCACCTAGAGCCTCTAAAAATTATCATTCTAGCTTATAATGACAAGACACACAAAAAGACAAAAGGATGAGAAGAAAAAAAGAACAAATTCACATCTTATCCAGCTATAAAATGTGATCACTTGTAATTAACATGTTAAAGAAATAAAGGTGGAAAATGGAGAATTCCAGAGAGAACTGAAAAAAGATTTTTTTAAAATGAAATTCCAGAACTTAAATTAAGAAATCAGATTAGTAATGAAGACCTGGGGACCCTCCCTGGGGGCGCAACAGTGTAGAGTGCAACACTGTGAAGCTATCCCCAGCCACTCAGGCATGGGTTTAATCCCCGGCAAGGGAGCTGACCCACATGGCATAGCAGACCTCTCCTGGCCCATTTGCTGCTCCCCTCAGTAGTGTATTTCACTAGTTCTGCCTGCTCTGCTCCCCACTCTGTCTCTGGTGAGCCTCTCACCCTTGAACCTCTGGCCTACACCCCTGTTCTTGTATGTATAAATAAAAGTAAATCTTAAAAAGTATAAATAAAATGCAAGATAAGGATCAAAAGAAATAAACAGAACAGATAGACTTATATGCATAAAGACCAATAATCATGGAAAGTGCTGGTAAAACTATGGTCTAAAAGAGCCAACCTGGCCCTCCTTGGTGGTGCAGCGGGTTAAAGCACAGCACT
>NW_004569081.1:0-1059 GCF_000260355.1 Condylura cristata
CCTGCCGTGGGGCCCGGCCTGGCTCTCCCAGCCACCACTCCCCTGTGCAGTGAAATGCGCCCTCACTTCCTGCCGCCCCCCCTCCCCCCCCAGCCCACACTGCTCCACCTTGCCCTTCCACTTCCCAAGGCACCCACCAGGGCTGCCAAGCAGCTGGAGCCCAGAGCCCCGCCTCACCGAACCCAGGGCTTATACGGGCACCGCTGACCCTGAGCCTGTCCCTGGGCTTCCCTCTTGGCCCCTCCCTCTCCGGCTGCGGTTCTGCGGCTCCTGCTCTAGGCCCCGTCTCCCCCGCGGGTCTCAGTCTCCGCGTTACTGTTCTTTGGAGCGGATCACTGGGGGGGCGGGCGGGGCGATGCACCCGAGGGTCTGGGGTCCTCTCTGGTCCCACCCACCAGGAGCCCGTACACCCTCCCGTGAGGACCAAAATAACGGTCTCGGGCTCTACCCTGCGCCCCCTGGGAGTGTGGCACTCACCGCCCACCTGGTGTGACGCGCGGAGCACCTGAGCCCTGCCCGGCACGGAGCTGGAAGCTCTACAGCAGCGTCTCTACCTGGGCGCCCACGACCTCTCCCTTGCATGAATCACAAAATTCCCTCCCAGAATCACATAGCTAACTGCTGCCCAAACGCCTCCCTCCCCCGCACCCCGCGGAAATGGAAAGTTGCTTCAAAGCCACTTCCTCATCGTCCCCACTCTCGAGAGCTCCTTCCTGCCCAGGCTTTTCCCCTGCAGGGAAGCGCCCACCAGTGCCCCGGCTCACGTTCTCTGTGCCAGGTGCTGAGCCAGCCAGTGTCCACTCCTCTGGGGACACCGTCCTTTCCCACCTGGCAGCCCCGTGGGCCTCTGACTGTCTCCCTACTTATGTCCTGCCCCGTCCCCTCCCCACACCAAGCTGTGGGACCATGACCCGGGCAGGGCGGCTCCCGACAGCCAGCGCTGGCGGCCGCGGGGCGCCGAGTGGCACTCGGCGGGTGGCCTAACCTCTGTGGCTCGGCCTCCTCATCTCGGAGTGGGGGTGACTCATGGCAGCCACCCTGGCCCCTGCCCAAGGGCAG
>NW_004569082.1:0-1083 GCF_000260355.1 Condylura cristata
AGCAGAACAGGCAGATTAACTGAAGGACACTGCTGAGGGGAACAGCGGGCAGGTCAGGGAGAGGTCTTCTGTGCTTTGTGGGTCACATCCCGGCGGGGATTGAATTTATGTTGCAGCTTTAGCTTCTTGGTGCTGTGCTTTAACCCACTGCACCACTCTCTCTTGCATCTTTTATATAAATTCATAATAATTTGATTTTTAGTGTTTGCAGTACTTTTTTTTCATGTCTCTAATTGAAGTTCAAATCTTCGGTATCTCAGGGATCTATATTTAGTAAGAATTTACTTATGTAACCACTCACTCAATGTTATGTGTTGGCCAGGTATTCTGTGCCAGGCAGTAAGGCAGTATTTGAGTGAATTTTGGAGGTCAGTTCCTGCCTCCATGTAATTTACAGTCTTAATAGCAAAGGTTGATGTTTAAGAAGCAAGTTTATATATTTAAATATAATGAAACAGATGTTTGTCTGTGTCAAGGGAACTTAACTTAATTTTTGGTATTAGAAACCAGATCTCATTTTGGTGTATAACAAGGACATCAGTGTTCTTTAAACACTATATCATATCATTCATACTAAAATAACAACTGGACTTTAATCCCTAATCCAAGTTGAACACCTTTTGAAAGCTACCACAAACTTAACCCATTCTGCTTGTTGACATATATTTCTTAGGACACTGAATTTTAATCAGAAAGGTATCTTCACTGTTGTGTAGATATGCCGTTCTTGTGGCAGACTCTGTTTCCTTTTATGGCATCGTCACTTTATCCTCTACCCACATACACAATTTTCTGGCCCTTAAAATCACTGGTCAAGGGGCCTGCCTGGTGACACAATGGGTTAAAGCATGATACTTTGAAGCTACCATAGCCACTGCAGCTCAAGTTCAATCCTGGACCAGAGAGCTGACCCACATGGCATGGCAGATCTTTCCTGTCTTGCCTGTTTCTCCCTTCCAGTGTATTTCAGTAGATCTGCCAGTCCTGCTCCCCACTCTGTCGCTGGTGAATCCTCTTGCTCCCTGCACCTCTGGCCTGTACCCCAGTTCTTGTGTACATGAATAAATCTTTCTTTTTTTTTTT
>NW_004569083.1:0-1061 GCF_000260355.1 Condylura cristata
CAGAGACAGAGCGGGGAGCAGAACAGGCAGATCGATGAAGTACACTGCTGAGGGGAGCAGCGGGCCGGTCAGGAGAGGTCTGCCACGCTGTGTGGTCATCTCCGGGGCAGGCGGGAATCGAACTCAGGCGGAAGTGGCTTAAGCTTCTTAGTGCTGTGCTTTAACTCGCTGTGCGACCAGGGAGGGCCTAGCATTTTATTTTAAAGGCCTTGTATTTAATGTTATCATAAGCCTTTCCTCTCCCACCACTGCAAACCATGTGGCTGCAATGATTAGAATGATTTTGAAACAATCTCTGGCCTTAAGAAATTTTAGACAAATTCCTACTACAAAAACAATAGTTGATACAATTAAGTCACAACACTACTTTATGGTAAATTATAAAGCTTATTAAGATACCATACAATGTTTAATTTAAAATATAAGTGTGGAAAATTTGGCTTTTTGAATTATTCAATACACAGAATATATAAGAGCAAAACAATAATTTCTTCTATAAGTAAAAATATGCTAAGGCATATTTTATTTCTTGAATTTATTCATTCATATAAATTTATTGGTCAACTGTGCAACCTACTTATGTGACTAAGTCAAATAACATATCAATATTTTTTTCCCAGTTCAATGAAGAAAATGCCTAAAAATCATCCTAACATTGAGTAAAGTGATTTGATGGAAATATGTTTAATATAGGAAAGTAGGAAAAATAGCTACTTAAAGAGACAAGGTTCCAAAAAAAAAAAAAAGTGTCTTAAAATTCTTGGATCATAAAGGTAGAAAATTTCAGTAAATACACTCCAAGATTCTGTGATCCAAATAGGCCATTTCATTGCATTGTCTATATTATTGGATTGTCATATTTGATATTAGCATTGCAGTTAATTACTTAGAAATTTACATATTTTTCTTGATGAATATGTAAGGTGAGAAGTAATGTAGATTCACTAAAATATTTTAGGGCTTTTAATTTACTTTTTATAAATTTATATTTAGTGTATATATTGAAAAAATAAGAAAATATGACAGATATTGGCAACTCATATACAATTAATTATATAAAT
>NW_004569084.1:0-1081 GCF_000260355.1 Condylura cristata
TAGGTTTCCTCTGACTTCCTCACCTGGATTCTTCTAAAATTCTGTTCCATCCTACCTCCCTTGCTGGAAAAATCTAGAGTGATTTGAGAGTTTTCCCTGTAGGAATTTAGGCTGTCAGCTGATACAATGAGAAGGTCTAAGAAATAACTTCATTTATAGGAAGAGATCATTGTCTCTCCTCCCAGAATATATTTGGTAATTAAATATCTATGAATTTATTTTTCAAGATCTTATCCTACTGATAGTTATTTCCAGAAGTCCAGTCTTTGGTCTTAAGACATGATTTGTCTTGATGGGTGAACATCATTATTATGAGAAGACTACACTGGGAGGAAGAAGGTTACTTTCCTTTTTAATGGAAGCAACCTAATGAGAGGAGCTGTCTGTAGAAGCGGTTGAGAAGCCTTTTACTGTAAGTACTGTCATCTTTTAGCTTCAGTTCTGTTTCCCTGGCAACTATGGTCTGTGAGTGCCTGGCTGAATGGTTTTACAGGAAATTGAGAAACAGTGCTATTCTAAGTGGCTTCCTTTCTGCTGTAGAAAGGCATCCTTTCCTTACTGTACGCCAGCCAACATTTCCTGGGACAAAGCTGGCTATTTATGCTAATTGTTTCCTGTGTAGTGGGTAAAGAAATGGGGGAGACTCCTACCCTCTGCTTACAGACCTGTGAATTTGTTTTTCTGGTGGTTGCATTTTGGAAAGAACCAAGTGACTTATCTTTTAGAAAATGAAAATGACCATTTTTTTAGATACAAAAAAATCAGCTGTGTCTATACAATAATTTTAGTTTCCAATAAATATGAGCCACTTACTACATTCTTTCTGGGCTTTTTGAAATCCTCTTTAGAAGTGTGCTGGGGGAAAAAATTTCTTTTTAAGCTATTCTTCAGCAGAGCCAGTCTTTTAAAGCAAAACACTCAGTGAAATTATTTAATTTGAACAATGGATATGGATTTTTATGGTCTCTCTTGTATTTACACATGTACACATACAGCTGAAATAAAAGAAAACCCATTAATAATTCGAAGTGTATTTTATAGTCCTGATAATTATCATCCCATTTGTGATGTTTGTTTTGGA
>NW_004569085.1:0-1081 GCF_000260355.1 Condylura cristata
AAAACAAAAACAAAAACAAAAACAAAAACGGAGCCCCTGGGCCTTACACAGTAACGGGAGGAAGTGGAAAACAAATAGGACAGGTAAAATTGAGTGTGTTAACGTGGTCCATTCAATGGGAAAACAAATAATAGAACTGGAAATGTGGGTGGCGTTGTGATTTCAGATGAAGCCATAACATGGGCGACTGTGCAACTGGGAAGAGTGGAGGTAAAGGCATAGAGAACATATTGGAAGGTTCTTAAGGTAAATGAGAGGATGTATAAAACAATAAGAACCCATTTAACCCGGGGTGTGTGTGCAGACGTGATTCTGCAAATCTCCCATGAGCCCCCGGCTCACTGTCCTCACTAGTCTTCCTAGCTCTGCTTTCTGAGGCTACAGCTCCCGAGTTTCCACAGAGGCCCCTGCTCCAGGGATCCTCTCGCCAGGGTCCAGGCAGCTGCCAGTCTCCTTGCATCCTCTGCCTTGTTTTCCCCTGGGGCTGCCGCTCTCCTGAGACAGGGCTACACTTGAAGGGAGTCTTGGTGTATTCTGTGCTGAGTTTCCCGGCCTTGTGGAGACAGCTTGATTTGGGGGCAGCCAGTCTACCGTAGTCCCAGAAATGGAAAAGATCTGTAGAGTTTTTAAAAATCTACATAAAGTTAAAAGAGAAAGTTACGATCCGCACTTGTACATATTCATTCCCTATCTGTTCTGGCAGCGAAAATATGAACAATGGAAGAGAATTCGTTACCATTCAAAGCGTGAGGGCAGACACTCAGAAGGGTGGATGAAGCCCCCAGGGTGGAGAATGGTAGCGGGAAAACTATGCCCAGGAACCCACAAACACACGGGCTCCCTCCTTGTTGCAGACTCTGGCACATTTTGCATACTAGAAAACAAAGTCACTTCTATGCACATTGTAAGAGATGGCCGCCATCAAACTGGCTGCTAAATTATTTGCTGTGAAACTTTAGTTTCC
Source organism: Condylura cristata (assembly GCF_000260355.1). Taxonomy (NCBI): domain Eukaryota; kingdom Metazoa; phylum Chordata; class Mammalia; order Eulipotyphla; family Talpidae; genus Condylura; species Condylura cristata. The sequence continues at coordinate 965 of NW_004569085.1, forward strand.
ATTTAACGCTGCTTAGGTCCAGCGTTTCCCAACCCCCTCCACCCTCCATTAACCCTGGAAAGGGAAAGCCTCTAGGATTCCTTTTACTTTTTTAAATGACTGTACTTTTTTTTTTTT
>NW_004569086.1:0-1080 GCF_000260355.1 Condylura cristata
ACCAGACGGTCTCTCAGAAGCTGCTCAGCGCCCACCAGGGCCTGGACTCGGCCCTGCAGGCCCGGGACCTGTACCGCAGCGTCGCCCGCGCCTACCGCAGCCAACTGGAGCGAGCCTCTGCGTGCCACCTGCTAGAGCGCCGCCTCTGGGCCAAGAGGGCCCAGCAGAGCCGCGAGGTGTGCCTCGCTAAGGAGCGGGAGCTGCAGGAGCTCAAGACCAGCAACGCAGGCCTCAGGCAGGAGCTGAAGGCCTGGGGGGCCACGGTTCACCTCTCCCCCCAGGGGCCCGCTGCTCCTGGGGCTCCCCCCTAGAGGCCCTGCCTCTGCCCGGGCTTTCCCGGTGTGCAGCTGTGTGCGCCTGGCGGTGGCTGCCCTCAAGTTTGACCACCGCACACCAGCTGCCACACCCCAGCCACCACCACCTGTGAGCTGCCCCCCCCACCCTAATTCCCCCATGGATCCCTTATACTTCCTATGCAGTTTCATAATATTAAGGTTACATTTTAGATTAAAAATTGTTGACTATAATCTTGTGGATACAAATTTCTGGGTGGGGACCCTCTACCATTAGAGTGTAAGTTCTCTGTGTGCGTTTTCCTACATTCCCTCTCCCTCTCCTGCAGAGTTGATGGGCTAGAGAGCGGCTCTGGCAACACTGGACTGTCTGTTAGCTGGCGCTGGAGGGCTCTGTAAGACTTAGGGGAACCTCTGGTTTTCAAAGGCACTGAAAGGATGAGCCCTGAACACCTCCAGGTCCCCCTCAAGCCCCATGGGGTGTTTATTAGCGTGGCCCTCCTCGAAATTCAACTTGGGAACTGGGCTTTCTCCATGTTGTGCCTCTTACTCACCTACACTTCATTTTAATGGGCATTTCTTATGGAAACTTCTAAATTCCATGCCATGAAAGTAACTTCTCCCCTAGTTTACACACACATTCACACAGAAATGCGCATGGCCGGTAGGAGGTCCTTTAGGGGTTATGTCAGTGTCACAGGAAACTACAGCAGTAACAAACTGCATTTGAAAAGAACTCTCAGGCAGGGGAAAGCACACAGGCTCTCTGTGTGCCCCACACTGTCCT
>NW_004569087.1:0-1026 GCF_000260355.1 Condylura cristata
TCCATCTGCCTGTCTGCTCCCCTCTCTGTCTCTGGTGAATCCTCTCACTCTCTACATCTCTGGCCTGTACCCCAGTTCCATATAAATAAATAATTTTAAAAAAAATATTAAAGATTACAAATATATTTAAACTCCCAGGGCAAAATTGTATGTAAATTATATAATCTTTGTCAAATACATAAAATGCCATTTAACTCATAGATCCCAATCAAATATCTGATTTGAAGAATAACAACTTTTGGTCATTTGGGTAGCACCCTACAATTTTTGTTATTGTGCAATAGAGTTGTACCATTATGTACTTAACATGGTATTCTCTAATTGACTCATTTTCCTACTAGCTCAAAAATTAAAATATGAAGGTTATAGTACAGTCATAACTGGACAGTCAATATAATTTAAACTAAACAGAAATCAATTACAAAAACACAGTTACTAAAATTTTAAAAGCCCATTTTGTACTATGTAAAATCATACCAGCTGCCCAACACCTTGAGAAACACTAATCTAGAACTAGAGTCATCTCTGTATCACAGAAGGATGAATTAATCTTCTTAAAGTAATTTCACTAAAGTCATACAACAACGAAGTGAATGAGCCATAACACTGGTCTTCTGAATCCTTGCTCATTAATGCTCCTATACTATGAACATTCTTCTAATCCATTAATAGCAAATCACAGTCATATTTTACTTAAAATAAGTAGCCTAACTACCTCTATTAAATAATATTTTAGAACTGTACTTCCAACAACTTTGTTCATATCTGAAAATACTCAAGGGCTTTTCTTCTTTAAAAAATATGTATTTAATTAAGAGAAAAAAATCAAGAAAACAATCCCATTTATAGTAACATTAAAACGAGTAAATACTTAGGGATACACTTAACAAAGGTGAAAGATTTATTCTGCAAAAACTACAAGACACTGGCCCTCCCTGGTGGCTCAATGGGTTAGGACACAGCACTGCAAGCTAGCTACAGCTGCTTCAGTACGAGTTTGATCCTCAGCCTGGAGGTCATCCACAT
>NW_004569088.1:0-1032 GCF_000260355.1 Condylura cristata
CGCTTTAAAAGGCCACCTATTCGCAGGCCTCGGCTAGCAGCCTCCGAAACTGCAAAACCCTCGTCCCAAGTTCCTCGCTTCAGCGTTGTATTTTCTTCTGTGTGATTTGTTGAGGTACAGCTAATCTACAAAAGCTTGCAGGCACTGAATGTGTGTATCTTAGAAACTGAATTTGTGGGCAGCCATGACCCGCCACCACAATCAAGGTAGTACAGTCTCTGTCACCTCCAAAACGTTTCTTGCCCACCCTGGCTTTTGGGGGTGCCCGTGTGTCCTCTGGAAGAAGCCTACTTAGCAGGACTGCATGCTTAACTTTCTGGATCACCTGGCAGCGACAGAAACTATGGTGGGCAGCTGCTCTCTGGAACTCATTTTCCTCCTGGCATTTCTCTGTCTAACCAATACAGCTTCATTATTTGTTTCTTTTCCTCAACAGAATGCAAAAGCCACAGGGCGGGGACTGATTTCACTGATGTAGCCCCAGTTCCTAAGACGGTGAAGCCATCTAACGGCACAGTGGCTGAACTCACCCCCTTCACGCACCCCTCATTCCAGCTCCGCGGCCCGTCTCCACCCTCTGCCTCAGAGGCGGTGCCCTGCGCCTGCTCCTTCCCGGATAAGGAGCCAGAGAGCAGGTGACGTGTGGGGCGTCCCCCTCAGGGCCACCCAGGCAGAGTATCCCCCCGGCTCACCACTGAAGGGTGAGAGAAGCTCAGCCGTCTCAGCCCCCAGCAGTGCCTGGGGATGCAGTGAGCACCGCGGCCTGACAGTGGGGCGCAGCCCCCCCAGAGTCTGCCAGCAAGCACAGGGCAGCTCCTCGATGGGCCCGGGCAGACGGCAGAGGAGAGTCCTGAGCCCACAGTGGCTTTTCCAGGCCTTTAATGATCATAGCGCAGGAGGCAGGCAGGGGCGAGGCCGGGCGGGGAGGCCGCCCAGCCTCGCCCCAGCCAAGCTGCCCTCTCTGGGCTCTCCGGCCTTCTCGTGGCCTCACCGCGCCCCCACCCACTCCCCGTCCTCGGCATCGCCGCCCTC
>NW_004569089.1:0-1079 GCF_000260355.1 Condylura cristata
GAAGGCCTGAGCTACTCTGGAAAGCCTTACTACGCACTGGGCATTCATTCATAGGGCTTGTCTCCAGTGTGAATTCTCTAATGTCCAGTTAGTAGTGAGTGAGTGGAAAAAGTTTTTCCACCCTCCAGACATTCATAGAGCTTCTCTCCAGTGTGATGTCTCTGATGTCTAGTGAGGCCTGACTTTAAGGAAGGTTTTCCCACACTCCTGACATTCATTAGGTTTCTCTCCAGTGTGAGTACTCCATGTCCAGTGAGGTAGGACTTACTGGAAAAACTTTCCCCACACTCTTGACATTCATACGGCTTCTCTCCAGTGTTAACTTTCCCCTTGAGTGTGGTTTTTCTCATGTACAGTAATGGATGATTTCGAAGAATACCTTCTTATACTGCCTTGATATTCAAATGGTTTCTCTGTCAAATTTGACTGGTGACAGTCGATGAGGGCTGATTTTCTGTAAAGTTCTTATACACATTTCATATTCACAGGCTTTCTTTCCTGTGTGGGCCTTCTGACGGTTACCAAGGTACAGAGGCTTTCTACGTTCATCTGGTTTCTCTCCTGTGATGTTTACTGAGGGTGGTTTACAGGAGAAAGTTACCCTACACTGTTGCCATTCATAGTGCTTCTCCCTTGGATTCATTCTCTGAGGAACACTAACAGCTGACGTCTCTGAGAAAGTTTTACTTTGCTTACATTTATAATGCTTCATTCTCCTTTGAGATTGTGGGTGTACAGTGATGACAGTCTTCTCTAAGAAAGTTGTCACACAGTGTTTAGAGCCAAACAGTTTCTCTGAAGTGAGTGTTCCCTGATATTGACCCTGCAAGGAAACCTCAGGGATTTCTGCAAATTCATAAGGTCCATCATCTGCTTGCATTTTCCAATGTTCAGGAAGAACAGAGAATGCAGAGCACATGTCACCGTGCCTATACTTTTTTATTTCCGTGAGGAGTCTGTCCTAACTGAGCACTCTCCTGCTGACGTATGTGAAACGTGTGGCTGAGAGGGGGCCCCCTTTCACAACCTGTCTGCTGCTCACCTTCAACATGCCTGTGACGACTCTAATGTCCTGGTTT
>NW_004569090.1:0-1027 GCF_000260355.1 Condylura cristata
GGGCCGGAGCCCTGGCGCATCTGCGTGGGAAGCCGGGCGCTGCCCGTCCGTCTGCGGGGCTTTGTCCCGCTCCGCGGAAGAGGCCAGACCCAGCACTTGCTGCCGGGCCAGGGCGTCGGCTCACACCGGCGAGCGGGGCCCCACCGTGCAGGGGGCGCCCCTTTCCGTGGGCCCCACCGCTGAGTCAGCACCCTGAGACGCAGCCTGGCCTGCCCAGGACGTGCAGCGGGCGGGGGCCGGGCGGGCAGGGGCTGGGGCTGGCGAGCAGGGGCTGCTCCTGCCCACTCCCCACCCCCAGGAGACGGGGCGCCAGGCTCTCCGGCTGAGATGCCCCATTCAATGACGTTCGCTCTCGGCCTACAGGAGGGCACGGAGCCCCGCTCCCCAGCTGACACGAGGCCGCCGGCGAGGTGCCGCTGTCTCCTGGGAGCCTCTGGCGGCCGCGACCCCAGCCGCTGTCCACTGCCCAGGTGCCTCCGGTCCCGCCTGCCGGCTCAGTCTCTTGCCCTCAGGCTCCCGTCGGGGGCTTGGACAGTGGATTCGTAGAATTCAGAGAAAGTTGTTTACTCTTCAGAGCCTGAGAGTGAGTGCGAGGCCCTGGCTGGGTTCCTCTCCCAGGGCCAGGGCGCTGATGGACAGGCTCGGCCTCTGTGGACTGGAGCCGGTGGGCCCACGTGGGCCGGGGGCACAGGGCCACAGGGCTGCAGGCTGCGGTCTTCTAGGACTGTCCGGTCAGCCAAGCAGGTGCCTGAAACACCCCCCTGCCACCCGCTACGGGCAGGAAGTGATGCAGGCCCTCCCCAGCCGCTAGCCGTGCCCGAGCCACCTCGTCCTGCCCGGGGCTCTGAGCTGGCAGCTGCCCGCCCGCAGGGGCCTGGGCTGCCCGCCCGCCAGGGCCCTCACGCCTAGCTCACCCGGAAAGCTCAGCACACGGTACGCCCTCGTTTACACCCTCCGAAAACATTTCACTGGGTCTGCTTTATGGGGTGCAGGTGAGGGCTCTCACTTTTGCCTGTCTGGCCTCTCC
>NW_004569091.1:0-1030 GCF_000260355.1 Condylura cristata
GCGGCGCAGGGGCGCAGGGGGCCCAGCGCCTCAGCCCGGGCTCCAGGCTTCACTGAACCCCCCCCCCCACACCCTTTGAGTCCGGGCCTGCCCCTAGCGCGGGGGTTGGGGGCTGCGGGGGGTTTTGTGCGGCAGAAGCTGTCTGACCCTGTGAGGGCGGAGGCGGCACCTGCTTCCAGGAAACGGAGTCGCGGCGGGGCCTCAGTGCCCGGCCAGAGACCGCAGTACCGTGTCAGGCGACGCCCGCTGCGCCCGGCCTCCCTGCAGCTGTCAGCTGCCCCGTCCACGCCCGCTTCGGCCGGGTGACTCGGGCCAGGCGGCTTGTCCTCCCCCGGAGATGGCCGTGGCTTTGGAGCTACTCAGGTGTGGCCCGAGTGCAGCGTCTGCAGGTGTGGGTCACTCTGCGGCTTCCACAGGCGTGAAACGGCCACGGACGGGCGCAGCTCGGTACTTACATCCGGGCTGAGTGTGAGGCGGCGGCTGGCGTTGCGGGTGTGAGGAGGCCCCGGGGACTGTGGAGCAGCCAGCCCCGGCGGGCGGCGGCGAGGGGGACGGGCCGGGCTGCTGCTGAGTGCGCACAGCGGCCGCGCGATGTTTATGTCGTTTTTGTGCAAAAATGGTTTGAGGCGACTTTTGCATCGTGACTGTGGTCGCGCTTTACTTCTGCACTAGTGCTTGGAAATCTTAGTGGCAACTTCTGCTTTTTAAAAATCTTTAAAAGATGTGCTATTTGCGGCACACAGAGCCGGGGTATAGGCCAGCGGAGCAGGGGCGGTGAGGGCCCCCCAGAACCAGAGCAGGGAGCAGCACAGGCCGACTGACTAACGAAGCCCACTGTGGAGGGGGCAGCCAGGAGACTGAGGGGTCAGCTGCGCCCTGGGGTCCCTCCGGGGCGGGGTGGACCAGCTGCAGGGGCTGCGGCCGGCTCCATCGCGCTGCGCTGTGACCCGTTGCGCCACCAGCGAGGCCCCAACCCTGCGCTTCATGGCCAAGAATCCCCTTGCTTTCTCCGCGTGAAATGGGTCGTGAC
>NW_004569092.1:0-1040 GCF_000260355.1 Condylura cristata
TTTAATGATTAATTGTTAAACATGTCTAAATATAACTTATATATTCATTGATCACCTAGTCAAGTTGACACATAGATTTAACTAACATATTCATTGATTACCAAAGTGTGATGACTATGTTCTAGAAGATGCTCTTGGCAATCAAATAGAGTGTGAGAAGGGGGGAAAAATAAAACTTCTTTTTAAATTTATTTTATCCAAAAAAAAATTTATCTGAAGTATTTAATGCACAGATTAATAACAATACTCTTTCAATCTACATGAAGATGTCCCTTACAAACCACCATTCAAGGGCGCAGTGTTAGCAGGTGAACCTCACAGTACAGACTTCATTTTTGAGTTTTCCAGGTACAGTGCAATGGAAAGAATAATGACCCCCTGAACATATCTATGTCTTAGCCCCTAATATCTTTGAATATATTACCAAACATAGCAAAAGGACTTAGCAACTGTGAATATGTTAAGGATTTTGAATTGGGGGTGGAGCCAATATAGTCACATTTCCTTATGAGGGACACAAGAGGCACCAGAGACAGAGAAAATACAATGTGATGACAAAAGCAGAGGTGGAGTGATGCCCTTTAAAGACAGAAGAAAATGCCACAAACTTAGAAACACAAGCAGCCTCTAGAAAACTGAAAAGGCAAGACAGGATTTCTTCTAGAGCGTTCAGAAGGAACACAACCCTGGCAGTATTTTGATTTTATTTCAGTAAGACCTGCATTTGTTAAAAAATAAAAGTATTCAGGGCCTTCCCTGGTGGGGCCCTCCCTGGTGATGCAACAGGTAAGGACTTAGAATGCAGCACTGAAAGCTAGCCCCAGCCACTTCAGTGTGAGTTCGATCCCCAGCCCCGGAGCTGACCCACATGGCATGGCAGACCTCTCCTGACCTGCTTGGTCGATCTGCCTGTTCTACACCCTAGTCTGTGTCTAGTGAATCCTCTCACCGCCCCTGCACCTCTGGCTTGTACCACAGTTCTGTATGCATAAATAAATAAATCTTTTTTAAAAAATTAGCAAGAAATTTACAACTTATGG
>NW_004569093.1:0-1075 GCF_000260355.1 Condylura cristata
ATGGGGGTAGAGTGGGGAATGGGATCAAAAACAGTTAGGGGAGACAAATGCACTGGACTATGGTGATGGCACAGGGTGATTTGGTGATGGGAAGCCCACGGGGATTACAACTAAGATGAAAAAATGCACAGAATGATGTAAAAAAAAAAACTATTATATATATGTGTGTATATATGTATACGTGTGTGTATAAAAATAAAAATCCGTATATGCCGAATCTATGATACTTACCTCCCGGTCTGATCTCCGAGGACATAAGGCATCCACTTCATCAAAGAATATCACACAGGGTGCTGAGTTCTTGGCTCTTTGGAAAACCTGCCGCACAGCACGTTCACTCTCACCAACATACTGAACAAATACCGAAAGGAAACAGACAATTCAACTTTGGGATTAGGGCCAAATGACAGTGAAACAAGTTTTAAATGACACTTATGTATCAGAGTTCAGAAAATGTTAGGTTGAATTAAATGCAATAGATGCTATTTAACCATTTTGACCTCTTATCACAGTTAACTGTATGCGGTTCAACTTCATAAAACGATATCTTTACTTAAACATATTAATTTCCTCATTTATAAAATAAAGACTACATGGAATGCAATATTGTCTCTACATTTAAAAAAACAACAAAAAAGCATAATTCTACTGTATTTTAGAACAGATTCCTAACCTTTATGTATATAAAATATCCATTAAGTTTCATTATTCAACAGTATTTTAGGTGCACACAGACAATTTACTGTTCAATTGTCATTTGTACACAAGCCATCAAGCTAAAGGAGAAGCTAGCTATTCTGTCATAGTATCAGAGGAAGCAAACTGAGCCAGTCAGGCATCTGACAGAAGTCTGCCACAGTGGCAACTAAATGTTAAAATGTATTCAAAATATATACATGGTAGTAAGATCAGCAATTCACCATCTAATTAATATTAGAAGTTACAAGTAAGAATATGATTTTGCTTTTGGTTAGGCATAGGAAAGTGGTCTCTAAAATTTCAAACTAGTGAACTAAAAGTAGCAGGTTTTTTTTTTAAAGATTTATTCATTTGTGCATACAGAACTGGGGTACAG
>NW_004569094.1:0-1075 GCF_000260355.1 Condylura cristata
CACCTCCGGGGCAGGCGGGGATCGAACTCATGCGAACTCATGCGGAAGTGGCTTAAGCTTCTCAATGCTGTGCTTTAACCTGCTGCGCCACCAGGGAGGGCCTAAAAATTATTTTTAATTGAGTTGCTTTCTTTCTTTTGAGTTTTGACAGTTCTTTATTTTTGCATAGAAGAACTGGATGTAGGTTAGAGGAGCAAGGGGTGAGAGGATTCACCAGAGACAGAGTGAGGAGCAGAACAGGTGGATTTACTGTAAAGCACAGTAAGGAGAGCAGCGGGCAAGACTGGAGAGGTCTGCTGCGCCACAGGTGGGATACCTCCCCGGCCTGGGGCCAAATGCGGTGGTGATAATGTAGTGGTGATAATGTGATACTTAACACCTAAGCCATCAGGGAGGCACTCCACTGCGTAATTTGGTTCAGCATTCCAAATACAATTTTTGCTGCATTACGTTTTCCAGGAAACTGAATTGATTTGTATCTGTACTCTATGCAGATGTTATAATCAGAAGAAAATCTTAAGTAATCATGACTTCTGCTCTCCAAGGACATTAAGAGATAATATAGTGAAGGTAGACTGACTCAAATGTTTATTAGTGGCAAGTGCTATAGGAGCAAAGAAGAGAAAGTAATGGTAAGAAAGATGCATTGGAATGGAAATCTTTTAAAACTCAAGGAGAATTGTTTGGAGGGTCTCCTGGGAAAACCAGTTTAAAGTAAGGGAAGCAGAGTGAACAAAAAAGTATGAAGAAAATTGCAGATGCCAGGAAAAGAAAATTTTGCTCAAATGAGAAAATAATACATTTTAACCACTGTTAATCTGTAATGTATTCATATCTTAGTTAATTTTATGGTCATTTAGTCATAAGCTAACCTAAAAAACACTTTATGAGATAGTTGGCACTATAGAAAGATGTTTTCACATTCTTATTCAGTGTTTTTATCATTAAAAAACTGCTACTTTTGGCCCTCCCTGGTGGCACAGTGGGTTGAAGCACTGCACTGAGAATCTAAAGCCGCTTGCGCATGAGTTCGATCCCCGCCTGCCCTGGAGGTGACCACATGGCGTGGCAGACC
>NW_004569095.1:0-1030 GCF_000260355.1 Condylura cristata
TTTTTTTTTTTTGCTTAATTTCAAATCTTGCCTTTAAATAACTGGTCAAAGGTAAGGATATACACTTATAAGCCTTGAAATTCTTCCGCCTCATTCTATCATTTCTGCAATCCTTTCTAAAGCATAAGGGGAACTCACTGGGCTGGTGATAGTTTCTCCTATGGAAGTGATGGGAGAGGCCCCTGGAGGCCCAGAGAGTGCACTGTAGCCTCTCTGGCATTGTGTAATAACTGCCATAGATTTCTGTATGCTTTGTTCTAAATACACTTTGTATGTTTTAACTGGGTTTGTGGGAATTTTACTGTTAATCCAGGCTTCATCCAGTTGTGATAACCATACAGGTTGAATCACATGGACTTGTGGGCTTTTCTATGATTCTGTTCTTATTTACAGATTAAGGATTTATGAGAATTAAGTAATGATGGCTTAAGACTCCTCTGAGATAATCCAAAAGACCATGGAAACATAAGTGTTTCTTTCTATCCTAATAGGCAAGGAAAATATCCTTACAGTTTGAGAAAATCTACTTAGTACGTATATTAGACTGTGCTTCTATATCTTCTGGTTTGGGCCTAAATTCTAAAGTATAATTGGTTTGATTTAAACATGCATATAACATGTCAATAACTATAGACCATATGCTTTGATATAAACATTAATAAAAAAATTATAATGAAACACAAATGATACTGAAGGTGCTTACATGATTGTGATGATGTTAATGAACAGGAACAAATGATTGTAGGCCTGCAAGGGCCTTGTTGCATTATTGCTTCATTTCAGAACAAGGTGAGTGACCACACAAGTCACTGGGCACTGGACAAATATTTCAGGATAACCTATCTCTAAATTCTAGACTCCTACAAGGTTAAAACAAACAAAGATGAGCCCTCCCTGGTGGTGCAGTGCATTAAAGCACAACACTAAGAAGCTAAAGCCACGTCAGCATGAGTGGCTTCACCTCCTGCCCTGGAGGTGATCCACATGGCCTGGTAGACCTCTCCTGACCCACCTGCTGCTCCCCTCAGCA
>NW_004569096.1:0-1073 GCF_000260355.1 Condylura cristata
CAGTGTGGAATTTACTGCCACTCGTCTCACAAACCTGGCCACTTCCCTTCCCTGGCCACTTCCCTTTGAGATTTCAGTTGTAAAGCTTTGCAGATTGGTCAGGGAAGAATGGATTTGTGGGGGTGGGGTGGGGCATGGGATTTGCTCCCGTTGTCTAAGCTACATGGCATTGTTCAGGCGGGAGGATGACAATGTCTCCAACTTCAACCAAGTTCAGTAAACAGAAAGTTGTCTGATAAAGAAGGTCAGCTGATGGTGTCTTTTGAAGTATACATGTTCCATTGTGTGTTATTAACATAATAATGTGATATTGATATAAAATCACTAACAGAAACATCTTATTTAGGTATATGTGAAAAGTCTTCAAGAAAAACTGACCGATGCCTTGCAAAGTAAATATAAGTCTCAAGCCAGCCTGGAGATTTTATCACATATTGTTTCAGAAGACCTGACACTCCGTTATGATTCATTAAATAAAATCCGTCGTGAGGTATGTATTAACTTTGAGATACCCACATTGAATCTGTGACTGTGTAAATATATAGTGTGTTAGGATGCTAATTTTCATAGACAGCTTTCTATTGTGCTTTGAGTTTATTGCCTCTTAATCGTGCCTATTTCTTAAAATTTGACTTTCACTCTGCCACTTGTATGATCAATTTTTCTTACACTTTTACCATTAAGAACATTGAGAATAATGCATTGTACGTCACTAAAGAGAGTTTTTCCATTAGATAATATTTTTAGTAAGATCCCTGTTACTAAGATAAAATGAAAAATTATCTTTTTTCCTCATTTTTACTTCTGTGAAAGGATATAGAATGTGTATGTGTGTGTATTTTATGGATTTCCAATAAATTGCACAGAATGGTCATTCTACAAGTCAGTTGAAGGATTAGAATGTCTTTCATTTTCATTTTAGATATACAGATAGTATGCTTAGAATGTCTTTCATTTTCATTTTAGATATACAGATAGTATGCTTATAGTATGGACACCCAAAATAGAGAATTAAGAAAATTGCTTATATTCTGCCACTAGATGTAAGCGGCAAAGCTCTTGAAATATAGCTG
>NW_004569097.1:0-1071 GCF_000260355.1 Condylura cristata
GCGCCTTCTGTGCCCAGGCCGTGCAGGTGCAGGCGGAAGCTGCTCAGAACAGCTCGATGTGACGGACGGGAAAGGGGGTCGCGACGTGAGCCGGCCGCAAACCCGGCGTTTCGATTTCCATCTCTATGCGTTTCCATCTCTATGCGGAATTTGTCGGTCGATAGAGGCTGCGTAGCTGTGTCAGCGCGCCTGTCTCCAGGTCTCCCACTCGGCAGGTGCTTGGGGAGGGCGGACCTAGGCAGCCCAGGTCAGGTGCCAGCCGCCAGCCACTGGGGACTTGGGAGGGGGCAGAACAGGGAGCCGGGCGTGGGAGAGCCGGCCAGGAGAGCTGGGGTCGGCCGTGGTTGAGGAGCCCCTCGGGGGCAGCACAGGGGTGCAGACCCTGCAGGCCGCGGGGCCTTGGGTTGGGTGCACCCCAGCCTGTGAAGTGAAACCCACTTGCCCTCTGGAAGTGGAGGGCAGGTGGAGTCGAAGAGGGGCGCGGGCCTCCGGCCACCTGCTCGCAAAACTGCTCCTTAAGCGACTCTGCTTTCTGGGCGCGGTAAAGACCAGCTCTCGAGAGCAGAACCTGCGCGGGCGTGAGGGCGCTTGTCTGGGCCAGGCGTCCCCGTGGCGACGCCCTCGCCAGCATCTTCACAGGGTGGCGGGTGGGGCCCTGGGAGAGGAGGGCGGGCTGTGAGGTGGCACCCAGCCAGGGCCGCTGCAGCAGAGCTGGGCGGGAGCAGCCGGTCCCCACGGGCCTCCCGTGGCCCCTTGCTGCGCCCTGCTCCCCAGGTCTGGCGCGTGCTCTCTGCGAGAAGTGTGTCCCCTGTCACCTGTGCGAGACGGGGGGAGGGAGAGAGGCCAGCCTGCGGCCGGCCGGGCCAGGCAGCTGCCTGCCTGCACCTGGGCACCTGTTTCTGCCGCTGCGGTGCCCGAGGGCCTGGCCCTGTTGCGCTCGCGGCCAGCGTGGGGCCCTGTGAGCGGGCTCTGGGGCAGGCTGCAGCAGCTGCACCTCTGCAGCCCACGTTTTATGGCTGAGTGTCCCTCAGGGCAGTCTGAGTGGCCAGGGCCAGCGGAAGCCGGCCACGG
>NW_004569098.1:0-1069 GCF_000260355.1 Condylura cristata
TTGAGGACCTTTTACCAATCCCACCTGTCAACAGCATGTTTCCCCCTTATGATCATTTGTGACTTCTCTCTCCTCCTCAATGGGCAATGATTAGGGCACGCCAGTGGCTCGGGAATGTGTGTCTCTCATTTACATGCAGTGGGGCCACACTGGACTCTCCTCCGCTAAACCAGTGTTCCCAGAACAGTGCCTTCCCTCCTGTGCACACCCAGCTGCTCTAACGAGGACTCTGATGAGGCGCTTAAAGGGATGTGAGGCGATCGTCCAGAAAAACCACCCTACAGCTTGGTAAGGTGTAACAGAGCCCTGACTGCATACATTTAGATTTATGAAGGTAAGCTAAGATTTCTTTCACAGTGAGCAGAACAATAAACATTTGACTGAACAATTTCCCTCTATTAGTGAAGTGCTTTCAATTTTGTATTTGGTTACTTGCCATACACTTTATTAAATAAGCTTTATTAAATCAATATCTCCAAAAAGAAATGACACAATCCAAACATTTCTGTGTCCTCCTTAATCTTAACACCCTCAAGCCAAAATATTTCAGTTCAAACAAGGGCAGTACCACATCGGTCGATGCCACCTCGTGTAGACCCTAGGAAGACCATGCAAAGCCTGAGTCAACTCACTTTCAGAAAAAGCACAGCAATGTAAAGTTCAGGGCCAACCTGTTCTGCACGGACCACACACTGGGTACTGAGTAAAATACAGTCAGTGACAGAACAGTCAGAGCAGGCTCGATGGAGAAGAGGAGAGAGTGAATGACGCAGAACTAGGTAAGGCAGCGAGGACTGAGAGGCGGGAGGCCTGGCAACAGCAGAGGCCTGCAGATGGTACAATCAGCCCAGTGAGCTCAGAGAACAATCAGATGGCAGGAATAAAAGCTCTGTGCAGACCCTCCCTGTTGGCACAGCAGGATACAGCACAGCACTGCAAGCTGGCTGCAGCCACTTTAGCACAAGTTCGATCCCCGGCCATGGAGGTGACAGCAGGCCCCTCCTGTCTCTCCCCACTGCTCCCTTCGGCAGTGTACTTCATCTGCCTGTCCTGCTCCCTGCTCTGTCTC
>NW_004569099.1:0-1043 GCF_000260355.1 Condylura cristata
GTAAGAGACAGTGAGACAGAGACAGACAGTGAGAGATAGTGAGAAAGACAGAAAGAGTCAGACACAGGCAGTAAGAGACAGTGAGACAGATATACAGGCAGTGAGACACAGTGAGTGATACAGATAGTGAGAGACAGAGACAGGCAGTGAGAGACAGGGAGAGATAGTGAGAAATAGACAGGCAGTGAGACAGTGAGAGATAGAGATAGTGAGACAGACACAGGCAGTGAGAGACAGTGAGAGATAAAGGAAGAGACAGATAGTGAGAAATAGATAGACACAGGCAGTGAGAGACACAATGAGAGATAGTGAGAAATAGAGACAGGCAGTGAGAGATAGACACAGAGAGACAGTAAGAAATAGAGACACAGGCAGCGAGAGACAACGAGAGATAGAAACAGAGACAGCGATAAAGATAGTGAGAGACATGGAGAGATAGAGACAGTGAGAAAGGTAGTGAGAAATAGAGACACAGGCAGCGAGAGACAATGAGAGATAGAGACAGAGACAGCGATAAAGATAGTGAGAGACATGGAGAGATAGAGACAGTGAGCAAGGTAGTGAGAAATAGAGACAGTGAGAAATAGAGACCCAGGCAGTGAGAAACAGTGAGTGAGACAGATAGTGAGAAACAGATAGTGAGAGACACACGGTGAGATAGAGACAGCAAGAAAGACGGAGAGAAATAGACATTCAGGCAGTGAGACAGAGACAGTGAGAGAGACAGAGATAGGCAGAGATAGGCAGTGAGACAGAGATAGTGAGAAATAGACACAACCAGTGAGAGACAGTGAGAGATAAAGAGATAGACAGTGAGAAAGAGACACAGACAGTAAGAGTGATACAGACAGACAAGAGACACAGGCAGTGAGAGAGAGATAGAGATACACAGTGAGAAAGACTGACACAGTGAGATACAGTGATATAAAGAGAGACAGTGAGAAAGAGATAGTGAGAAATAAACAGATAGGGAGAGATTATCAGAGACACAAGCAGAGAGAGATAAAGAGATAGTGAAAAAGAGATACAGGCAGTGAGAGACA
>NW_004569100.1:0-1068 GCF_000260355.1 Condylura cristata
CTTGTCATCCGGGGACTGCTTGGCTGCTGAGACAGAGAGGCATAAGCAGGCGGTCCAGACACAGGGCTACAGAAGCCTGGCCCCTTGCCCCCCACCCCCCAGAGGAACTGCCTGGCCCTGCAACCTGAAACCCCTTGCCGCCCCTCCACAGAGCCCTGGGGCTGACTCACTCACCCCTCACCTCCACTCAGCGTGCACATACTTTGGACGTGGCAACACAACGTGCCGTAGTCCTCAAGCCTTGGGGGCACCTCAGAACCACTCAGGACTTGTGAGACAGGCACACACAGTAAGACACACACACTGTAGAAGCCACACCAGGGCGCAGTGCAAGTGGAGCGAGGTGAATAGATGGGGTACCCCTAAACATGCTAAGAGAAGACCGGTAGGGCCGCTTCTCTTCGTCAGAGCGCACGCAGGTCAGGCAACACCTCTCCTGCCTGTGTGTACAACTAGCTGTAGAGGCACACAGGGCCCCGGGGCCAAGCCTGCGGGGTTCTCATGCCCTGGGAAGGGTGGGCCCTGCGAGGCTCCTGCACCTGCAGCCCTTCTCCCTGCAACCCCCCCGCCCCAGCGTATGCAGCGAGACACAGCTGTCTGCCCCTGCCCCTGCCAGACGTTGCTCATACCCAGTTGCTCTCTGAGATAGTCTATTTCCTTCTGTAGTATCACACACTAGGCGAGCACAGTGGAGAAGGAAAAGAGATTAGTATACTCTGGCCTCCCTCCCCTCCCCTCCTCCTCTCCCCCAGCCCTGCATCCCTAGGTCCTCATTGGAAAAGGAGTCCTCCTCCACGGGATGAGGGGTGGGAGGGGGCCCACCACCTGGTCTGGACCTGCATTTCGAGGAGCCAGGGTAAGCATTACCCGAGGACAGCCCTGTGCTGCAGGCAGCTGCTGCAGCCCTTGTGGTCTTCGGAGGAGGTCTGGTGGTTCCCGGTCATCTGAAAGAGACTCAGAATGCTGCCTGCGAGGCTCAGAGTGAGGTGGGAAGGGCCTGGCGGGGTGTAACGTAAGGCAGCACCACCCTCTGCTGGCAGCCGGTGGCCCCTGCCCCGCCTGGAGCTC
>NW_004569101.1:0-1068 GCF_000260355.1 Condylura cristata
CGACTTATATTTCCCCAGTTCTCTCTAATGCATCCGTTCATTTGGGCGTGGGGGCTGGGGCAAAACCCTTCCCTTCGAAGGACGTTTTCAGATTCATCACGTCTCTACTGGGAAGACGCGGGCCCATCCCTGGCTGCTGCAGACCGAGTAGGGGAGACCGCTCAGGCTTTGCCTCTTCTCTCCCAGCCCGGCTCCATCGCCTAGTGGGAAACACCTTCTCTCCCAGTTTCTAGAAGCTGGGCTTGTCCTGGGGATTCCCGGAGCCAAGAAATTGTGCCCGGATGGTCTCCCCGCGGCTCCGAGGCAGCCTCGTGGGGTGACCGCATCTGGGTAGTAGGTGTTGGCCCAGTGCCGGCTCCTGTTGGAGTCAGATTGCTGAAGCACTAGGCAGAAGAATTGCAGAGAAATTAGACGCTGCATCACTCTCAGGGACTGATGACACCCGGATCTGAAAATTACTGAGAAATTGGGACGCAGGGAAAGCGAGAGATGGGAGAGCTGCAACCCTTCTCATTTATTCATGCCAAATCCAACTCGAGCATTTGTATGTGCGGCTTGTTTGCACATCTCCAAGGTGGAGCTATATATAGCTCCTGCACAGCCAGCCCTGTTTGCCTGCTGCTGAGCAGGCTGCCTTGGCCTTCTGAAGCTATCTGGAAGCTCTGGGTGGGAGGGGCAAAAGGGAATCAAAATCTCCTTTGGGGAAAAAACCAGAAAGATTCACCCAGACAGAGGAAACATCGTCTGAAATAATGTGTTATAGTGCACACGACGATCAGTATTTCCAAATAACAGTGTGAACACATTGGTTGCATGCTATTTGATTGTCATCCATTTTCCTACATTTATTTTCAAGTTTGCAATGCACATATGGACATCATCAGCCTGCAATGGTGTATATATATATATATCTCCAGTAAATAAATATCACTCCTAGATATTTTATAGATTCATCAGAGCATAATTATTTACTCATCTCTGATATGCCCGGTTGTTTGCTGGTAAATATACTTGGGTGATATCTTATGAATAGCAGATTTGTGGAACCTTTGAGGGAGGGGGAAGATC
>NW_004569102.1:0-1068 GCF_000260355.1 Condylura cristata
AAAAAAAAAAACTAATAGCAAATTTAATACAATCATTATTCTTGTCAATATTATGACCCACACCATCATGATTGCTAACTTCCTACAGAACTCTGCAGTTAGCAAAGATTCAGCAGATCAGTGGTTTAAGTATCTAATTTTTCATCCTGGCTCATTGTTCCCATAAGAAATGTATGTTTCTGATACTCACACAAAATTCCTAAGCTTGTTGTTGCCAGCAGGAGTAAAAAACATAAAATTCCCAGACTTACTGCAGTGATATGCCATAGTAATTCTGTGCAAAAGCAGAAAGAAAAAAAAATAGTAAGCACTGTGCAGAATTAATATCAAATGAAGATTTATTCTGGTGTTTCAAGTTAATATCACTATTTCCTGTGATCACAAACCTCACAAGATATTACATTTAAATACAGCCCTCAATATAAATAATCAGGTTTATAATATATAGCCACAATTGTCATGACTTTATCTTTTCTTACTTGATATCACCCTATAGAAATCAAGAAAATAGAAAAGCAAACTACCTCTCCTTTTCTGAACTGGGTGTCTTCTGTCCTGTTTCTTTGACTTGGGCAATTTGAGCTCCACGTATGTCACTCTCTCCTCACTCATATCTGGGGGTTTCGAGCAAAAAGCATAGCAGGAATTTTCTGCAATGTTTAGAATAGCATAGTTAAAAACATTAAAAAATGTTTTCATTTTTTACTCATCCTGAGGTAGTATGAAGAACTAAGGAAATGAAAGCATGGTTATCTCAGAAATAGATCCATATTATATGTACACAGGTAAAAATAGTAAAAGAAAATGTATTCAAATATACAATTATATTTAGTTCAGACAAATTTTTATTATATTTAACCAAAAATGTCATCTTCACTTATATTAGTCTTACATAAATATCAATTCCACAAAAAATACATAATAAATTCTCTCCCCTAGAAACAGAGTAAATAGTGATAAGGGAAAAGAAAATATGTTTCCAAAACATGTTTTTGGTAACTTTGTAGTAAGGACCAGATAACTTACTCTAAAGTAGATCTGAATCTTGATTCTTAAAATATATTTATA
>NW_004569103.1:0-1067 GCF_000260355.1 Condylura cristata
CTGTCTCTGGTGAAGCCTCTCGCCGCCCCTGAACCTCTGACCTGTACCCCACTTCTGTATGTGCAAATAAATAAATCTTTAAAAAAAAAAAAAAAAAAAACCTTAAAATACATTCAGCATTGGTGGTGGGTATCTCACAGGAAAACCATATATTATACAAAAACGAAGGATGATAAAATGAATATACAAAAATAAATTTTTTTTAAATAATAAAAAATCAATTCAGCCCAGTAACTAATGCTAATTCTGCTATTAGGTAAAGTTCAAGTTCTTTACTTATTGTTCTAACTTAACTACTTAAGTTAATCATTAATGTTCAGATCAATCTTAATCATAATATTAAGAATTGTATTATTTTGTGTGGTACATTCATTTCGTTATTTCAATGTACAATATAACGTTGGGTAGAGACCTACGAGCAACATCAACATTTGCAGTTTGTAACATTTATCGAGGCTGGGGGCAATGCTAAAAGGAAGGTAAGTGGCTGAGATGAATCACACAGCTAGATATAGTGGGCTGGAGACTCACCATGGGGAACTGGAAGAGGTGTCTTCAACCCTGCAAACTACATGTTAGTTCTTTGTAAGTTTTTGACTGCCATTTGAAACTTATTCTCTCAATTTTAGTGGGGAGCTCTGTAACCACTAGACACCCTCTTAAGCTCCCATTTCCAATAAAAAATAAAAGTGTCCCAAAACCTACTCCCAAGCCTATTCTCAAAGGAGCCATCAAGATGAACCCTGTGAATATCTCACTAAAGAATTCTTTGCCACATGAGCCAAACACTACACGACATATACTTCAGCCACATCCTTAAAGATAACAGCACCCAATGCAAAGATAGTGAAGGCAAGGATAAATAGATGGGAATACATCAAGGTCAAGAGCTTCCGTACAGCAAAAGAGACATTACAAAAGACAAATAGACATCTCACTGATAGGGAAAAAATGTTCTTACACAAAACTAGCGATAAAGGATTGATCACAAAAAAATACAAAGAACTGATGAAACTCAACAACAATAAACAACCCCATCAAAAAATGGGCAGAAGAGCTAAAAAGAC
>NW_004569104.1:0-1065 GCF_000260355.1 Condylura cristata
CTATTGAAAAAGAGAAACCATGTAAAGTTCATTCTGTTTATGAAATGTATTGATAAATTGTAATGAAACAACTACTATGAAATTCCAACACATCATTCACTGATAATTCTTTAAACCATTATGAAATAATCATAATAAAAAAGGAGAATACTTCTTCCTTCAAAGTTACATGTCCAGTTATGATACAATGTCACATTAAGAGTACATCTATATGTGCTCTATGCACTGGGAGATGCTTTCTAAAGGCCTACCAAAATACCGCAGGTTGGCAAGGCAAGGATTTGGGGGAGAAATTGCTTGACATAAAGATGACAACACAAGCACTAAAATAAAGCACATCACATCTGTGTGCTTCCTAAAGCTAAAAGAGAAAGACCCAAATACTGAGTGGTGAGTGCACCCAGAAATTTTGAACATGTTGAACAAGACATTTAAAAGCCTCAGTTCACTTAGGAAAGAAATGAAACTTAGACAGAGATGTACTAATTAGATGTTTTAATTTGTTTAGTTTTGTATTGTTTTAAATCTGTCCCTACTGAAAAATAGTATTAGGCACATATAACAGAAAAAGTCAAGAAATATCTCATGGGTGAGTGCAGATTTAGCTCTAAAAAACAGATATTTTCAATGGCATCATTATCATGTGCAACCAAGCTGCACCCCGTTAATCTCCCCTACAGTGAATAAAAATCTGGCATCACCCATGGACAGAAAATGACCTTCTGAGATCTTTGTTTCCAGTATCATACACCAACATATCTGAAGGGACCACAGACGCAGGCACTGTGAGTACCTCCCAAGAACTGAGATAAGAGAACTGCAGTTGTAGGTATGAATTTGGGGGACTATTAGCATATACAAGGAAGTCAAAGTCATGGAACAGGAGCTCATGAGATAACTCAATTTGTCTGAAGATAGCGGGATTGAAAATAAATAGAAAAAACAAACGCTGATGGAAAACCAAGATATGCTGGAGACACAAAGTGGGCTCTCCCTCTGAAAAGACTTTTGAGTGTCAGATGAAGAAACGATGTGGGAGGAAAGATTTTCACTGAGGCTGACATA
>NW_004569105.1:0-1062 GCF_000260355.1 Condylura cristata
AAAAAAAAAAAAAAAAAAACTCCTTAAGAAAAACTCTCCCATAAAGGAACTGCAAAATCAAATAATGTCACCTATTTTATTTAAAATTATAGTTATGAGTATACATCGAGATTATGTAATCTATCTATATATATGTAAATTTTTTACCTAATACACTAAGAATATAAAACTCACCACATAGAACTCCTTTTCTATGAATCAATGAAATAAGTACCTGTTTTTAAGGTAACTTAACCCCCCAATTACTTTCAACAAATCATTTTTTAAAAGAACATCCAACACCTGTGTTAAGACATTCAATACAAATCATTATTTAAAGGTTATGATTTGTTTTTTTTTTAATCTAAATAAGTATACCTTTTTGTTAAAAGCATGTTCTTTAATTGTAGGGCATATTTCTCCTTAAAATTTTGAAGTACTTTTGTGGCAAAAGACTCTCTGCTACCCCCACCCTCTCTACACCCCTGAAATATTCTTCTATTCACTGCCAAAATTATAAGGTTGTATGTGTGCGTGTAAAATTATAATATGTGGAGGGATGGAGACAAAACACTTGTGATTAAATGTTACTAAAAAAAAAAAAAAACTCAGTCTTGGTAAACTTACTTTTTCAATCACAGCTGATAGAACAATATTAGTTTTTTTTTTAATTTTCTCTCCAAATCTGCTTTCCATAAAATTGATGAGCATCATGCATTCTGATACTTAAAAACAGCTGCTTATAAATAGTGAATTTAAAGGATAAAGTGAACACATAAATATAAAGCATGGCAAACAAGTTGAAAATATAATCAATACTAACTTACTCCACAAAAAAAAAATGTTGCAAAAAACCCCCAGTTCTCTGTTTGAGTTGCTTGTTAGATTTTTCCCAACTAATTTAAAAATAATAGCATTAGTGTTATTTAGTAAAATTATACAAACAGGAGAAAGCAAATATTTTATCGAATCAATTCATTTCTCTACCCATTGTTTTAATCATTTATTCTCAATCACATTTCTGTAATTGAGTTATAAAGTTATAACTGTAACTTTAATGAGGTGTAATTGTTTTGCACACTG
>NW_004569106.1:0-1024 GCF_000260355.1 Condylura cristata
GCCCGCTGCGCCACCAGGGAGGGCCCTATATCTCTTATTTTTATCATGTTACCTTTAATTATACTTTTGGAGAGATTTCCTTCAAAGCTTGTGCAAGTTTTTCATTTATGCAATCATCTTTCATTCCTTAGAAGCTTTGCTTTGTATTCTGAGTATCCCTTTTTATATCATGCTTTTCTGTTTTCATGTGTAATACTATTGTTTTAAATGTTTTCTTTCTTCCTGTATATTTCCTTTTCCTTTTGTATGTGTGTGTGTGTGTGTGTGTGTGTATGTGCTTGATTTGGTTACTATTCTCATGTTAGAAGTTTTTTTTTTTTAATTAAGAGGGCCTTTCATAGGGAACACAACTTAAGAATTTTTACTATTTCAGTATAGGGCACTAAAGAAGCTTATTAGATGTGAAGTTCATAAGATGCTGTGGTCAAGCGGATGCCTAGTGAAATTTAGGAGTTCTATACTGTAAGTCTGTGCTTTTCACTTTCGTTGTTAGCATTAACTTTCTTGTTGAGTATTTCATATTTCTTATTTGGCTAAGTCATCTGCTTTTTAATTTCCCAAATATTTTACTGTTATTTCCTCTTCTGTTTTTTGTCTTACGTATTTCCTCCTTTAAAAAAATCACTTTGCTGTCACTTCAATTGAGTATTGAAAAGGAACAGACTTAATGGTTATATTTAATCTGTCATCTTTAATTGCTAGTCCTGTTTCCAGTCATAATTTTAAGATGGTTGATGTGCTTAGGAGAATTCAACTACATTTATATATTTGATTTATTAATTTTATAAGAGTGACATGCTTAGAAAATACTAGCCTATTACATTTAAAAATTACCCATTAGGCATCTATAGTGTTTGTTAAAAATCACACAAAAGATTATGGTTTACCCATTTTTTTGATTGGGTTCCCTCTAAAGAAGACAGGTAGATGGCTAACAGGCAACATGACAAAAACGTTCATCATCACTTATTATTAGAGAGAACTGCAGGTTAAAACCACCTTGAGATACCATTTCATATGCTAA
>NW_004569107.1:0-1060 GCF_000260355.1 Condylura cristata
TGGCTGGGAATCAAACTCACACTCAAGCAGCTGTGGCCAGCTTGCAGTGCTGTGTACTAACCCGCTGCGCCATCAGGGAGGGCCCACTTGTATGATTTTTATAGAAACTATGTATTATGTTCAGTGGTGAGCAATAAGCCAATAAATAAATAAATGAATGCTTGAGAGAAACAAGAATTATCTACTGAAAGATAAAACGAGAATGATGTGACATATTTCTGGAAAATGTATCTATATAATATATAACTGGCTGGAAGGCATCACTAGTTCTGGCTTACACCAACATCTAATCTTATGATGTGGGCTATATATCTTCACTCTCGTGGGTCCTTTCCCAATCTGCAAATTTTTTTTTTTTTTTAGATTTATTTATTTGTGCATACAGAACTGGGGTACAGGCCAGAGACTAAGGGGTGGCGAAAGACTTCAGCAGATACAGAGTGGGGAGCAGAACAGGCAGATGCACTGAAACACACGAATAAGGGCAGCAGTTAAGGGCAGCGGTGGCAAGACAGGAGAGGTCTGCTGTGACATGGGGTCACCTCCCTGGCCAGGGATTGAATTTGTGCTGCAGTGGCTGTGAATATCTTCATAGTGCTGCACTTTAAACATTACATGACCAGAGTGGGGAGCAGAACAGGCAGATGGACAAAGTACACTGATGAGAGGAGCAGCGGGCGGGTCAGGAGAGGTCTGCCACGCCATGTGGTCACCCCCCTGGCTGGCGGGGATGGAAAACATGCGGAAGTGGCTTGAGCCTCCTAGTGCAGTGCTTTAACCCACTGCACCACCAGGGAGGGCCACTTAAAATCTAATTTTAAAACCCAAGTAGAAGAGCAAAGTGGTCAAACAGCTAAGAAAATTTTGCAAATAAAAAGCAGGTCATAGAAAACAGGAAGGGAATTGAGTGTGAAAAGAGGGTGCTCTCTTTACAAATGCTTAAGTCTTCATATATAATCAGAGATATTAAAACAGGTAACAATAGATTACTCTGGCTAATGGGATCATAAGCTGTTTCAATTTGCTTATTTGTGCTCTTCTATAATTGTATGATTTTTTT
>NW_004569108.1:0-1060 GCF_000260355.1 Condylura cristata
TTTTTTTTTTTTTTTTGTCTTTTGGATACTAGCTCATTGTCACAGGTATGAGGGGTATCTTATTGTTCTTTTGATTTGTATTTCCTTCATAATGAGCTCATGAACTCTTTGTATGTGCCTGTTGACCATCTGTATTCCTTCTTTAGGGATATGTCTATTCTAATCCTCTGCCCATTTTTTTTTCTATTAATGAATATTTTGAACTTTTTGTCTATTTTGGATATTAACCCTTTGTTGGACAAAAAAATAGGCCAATACCCTCTCCCACTTCTGTTTTTTTAAGATTTATTTTATTTATGCATAGAAGGGTTGGAGTATATGGCAGAGGTGTAGAGGGTGAGAGGATTCAACAGATATAGAGTAAGAGAGCAGAACAGGTAGATTTGCTGAAATATACTGCTGAGGGGAACAGCAGGGTAAGACAGGAGAGGTCTGCTGCACCATGTGGTTCAGCTCCCTGGCCTGGGATGGAACCTGGCCCTCATAGTGATAGTACTCAGAATTAACCTCTAGGCCACTAGAGAAGCCCCCATGTCTTTTCTTGTTTTGATACAGGTTTCTTTTGCTCTGCAAAACCTTTGAAATAATTGTAGTACCATTTCTTTCTTTCTTCTTCTTTTTTTTTTTTTTTGCTTTTGTTTCCCTTGCTGTCAGTGTTGAGTTCCCAAACATATCTGTCAAGCCAAACCATATCATCATATCATTTGTCTTTCTTCTATGTGTTTTATGATTTTTCTTCTATGTTTCAGGTCTAACATCCAATTCTTTTATCCAATTTGAATTTATTTTTGCATGTGGTATTAGTAGTCTTATTTCAGTATTTTCCATGTTATTTTTTCAGTTTTCATAATACCTTTGTACAGATTTTCCTAACTCTGTACTCTATTTTGTCATAAATTAGTTCTCCAAATATGTGTTATTTTTTTTATTGCTGACTCTCAGTTCTGTTCATTGTTAGTCTGTCTGTATACTTATTCCAATAACAACTTGTTTTTTAGTACTCTAGCTTTTTAAGTTAGGGAGTATGATATCTCCATGGTTATGCCTTTTTTTTTTTTTT
>NW_004569109.1:0-1059 GCF_000260355.1 Condylura cristata
TTACATATTTTCTTATTCTCTTGAAAGTAGAAATGATCCTCAAGGAAAATACTACATTTAAACTAAGGATTATTGTAAATTTCTATTATATTTTGTATTCCTCATGTAGCTAAGTGGAAATCATTCTCATGAGAAATGGTATTTCTATTTCTTTAAGATAAACAGATTGGTATGTGGATCTTTTGTGATCAGCAAGGGGTGGAGGAAAGAAAACTGACAGTTTTGGAACATGTAAGCAGGACAAGTTTTTGTGAGAGAGAATTGAGACTGGACATTACACTTAATCCTTACAATACTGAAATTCTCTATTATCCATTGCACAGCTAAGGGAACTAAGATGCAGAGATTTTTCAATAGTTAGCCAGCAGGTCATGCTGTTAAAAGTTATAAAGTTACACTGAAAAAAAAAAAAAAAAAAAACTACTGTTTCCTAAGCAAGGACCCTTGATTTCCAGACTAATGTTTTGTTTAATTGCTCACAATGAGATCAGGTCCCAGCCCACCAATGTGGAGAGGCACTTCCTGATGTTGGAAACAGTCAGACCCATTGTGTTCACTTCCTCTGAAGAGTTTATTGACCTCATCCAAATTAGGAAAATATCCCACTTGAAAGTTTGCCCTTGCATCTTTAATAGAAAATAAAAATGAATGATCATCAAAGATTTTTTTTAATATTGGCTTCATCCTACATAAAGTGCAAAAAAAGTCAATATTAATTATTTGCAAAAAAATGTGCATTTAAAATTCTACAAAATGTACAAAATATGAGTTCCAAATAAGAAATATAATTTACCTGTAATTTTATATCTGAGAAATAGCCACTATTAATCTAGGGGAATTTTCCTCACTCATTCTCTACAGATACGTATGTTGATATGCTTTTATTTAAATGTATGTATTCACAGACATCTATAATGACATAACTCTTGTTTCACTCCGCAGTATCTTACTGGATTATAATGGGTTAGAATAAAAAATATATAGATAGATATCATTTCCTAATGTGCTAACTACAAAACATTGAATAGTGTAAGTAGTTAAGTGTTTCTCTCCTATCTT
>NW_004569110.1:0-1026 GCF_000260355.1 Condylura cristata
TCCTTTCTCACATCTGGCACTGATTGCACACTGATCGTATCTGCTGAATGAACTGGCAGGTCAGCATGCTGTTTTAAGAGGTCACTTATTTATGCGTAGAAGCGCTGGGGGGTAGCCAGAGTTCTGGCAAGGGGAGTTGTGTGTGCAAGAGGCTTCACCAGAGACAGAGTGGGCAGCAGATCAGGCCGACTGTTGAAGTGCTCTGCTTAGGGGAGCAGAAGAGACAGGAGAGGTCCGCTGTGCCCTGTGGGTCAGCTCCCTGGCCGGGGATGGACCTGGTGCCACAGTCGCCGTGAGAGCTTGAGAGTGCTGACTTTAACTCTGTGTCACCAGGGAGGCTCAGACCTGCATACTTTTGAGGCTGAGCACTGGCTTCTTTTGGGGAAAGAAACATTTTATTTCAAAGTATATTTTATTTTACACTTGTCACATGCAAGAAAACTCCCAAATGATACAGAGGCAGCAAAAGGCCTTGCAGCATTTCTGAATCTCATTTCTTCCTTGAGGGTTTTAGCACTGTTAGCATAGGGCAAATATCTGCTGGGCATTTTTCTCTGCATTTAAATCAATAAATACATATTTAGAGGTTCCTCTTAGGTGAGCATATGAGTCTACATCACGGGATCACACCATATATATCAGTGTGTGTGTGTGTGTATCTATCTATATGGTGTATATATATATGTGTGTGTGTGTATATGGTGTGATATATATATAAAATGTATATGTTATATAAGATACAATATTTTTATCAACTTATTCTTTCCCTTTATCCAATAAATATTTTAATGATAGATACATTTAAATATATCGAGGTGCTGGTGAAAATGATAAATATCAGTTACATACTGAATACCATGTCCCAGACACTGAGTTTCACATAATTTAACCCTTACAGCTCTACAAGGTAGGTCAAGATTATACCCATTTTATAGATGAGAGAACTAAGGCACAAATTGATTAAATTGGTATTATTCCACTAGGAAGAAACAGACCAAAAAAAAAAAAAAAAAAAAGAGAGAAAGA
>NW_004569111.1:0-1052 GCF_000260355.1 Condylura cristata
TCTCTGGGAAGTCCCCTGTACCGCTGGCCCGTACCCCAGCTCTTGTGTGCATAAATAAAGCTCAAAAAAGGGAAAACCTTACTAAAACAAAACAAAAATTTCACTCACTCACCGTTCGTTTCCGGCCTTCAGAGTTTTGGACATTCGGCCTCACACCTCCGTGTGGCGACACCCCTTGGCCCACCACCGGGGCTCCCCCCTCTCGGACGGTCCCCGTTCTTTCTCCTCACCCCGCCGGTAACACCATATTTTTCTTGGAGTTCACAAGTCATTCTGCTGTGTTCGTTCGTGTGCCTGACGGGGCCGCACGAGGACCCCCGGGGCCGTCTTGCTTTCCGACTGCCTTTGCCTGATCTCCGGGGCCATCTGTGCTGCTGTGAACGCGGCCTGTGGGGGCTGCGTGGTACCCAGGGCATGCAAACACCGCTTCTTTATTCCCTCTCCCGGGCATCCGGGCTGTTGCTGTGCCTTCGCTGTCCTGAACGGTGCCGCTGAATGGCGTTAAGGGCTGTATGATATTCCACCACGTGGACGAACCCAGTTTGTTTCCCCGTGGATGGCCAGGGGCCGTCTCTGCACCTGGGCTCCGGAGTAGTGCTGAGTCACGCCGAGCCACGCTGCTGTGCGCGCAGCTGCATGCAGGGCTGCCGAAGCCCCGGCTTTGCGTTCTGAGGCTGTATCCAGGGTGGAGTTGCAGGTCTTGTGGCTCTTTCATTTGTTGAGACACCACCATGCTGTCTTCGCGGCTGCCACCCCCTTCCCTCCCTCGCGAGCCACCCCAAGGGCCCGACATCCTCAGGGCCCCAGTTGGCCTCTGCCGTGGCTGCGGGGACCGTGCCACTGAGCCATTCCCGCTAAGGCTCAATAACGTGCCGCCGCGTGGCCGGCCTCACTCGCTGGTCCCAGCAGGCTGGCCGTGCTGCCGGGCAAAGGACACCTCTGCAGTTTTAGTCTTAAAGATGTATTCATTCACGCACACGAGACCTGGGCTGCCCGCCAGAGGTGCAGGGTGAGCGGTCTCCCCAGAGACAGTGGGGAGCAGAACAGGCGGG
>NW_004569112.1:0-1053 GCF_000260355.1 Condylura cristata
AAGAAGAGCCCTGGCCCCATGCACCCCCACCACCCTCTCCTGCCCCAGCTGCCGTGCCCCTCACCCGTGCAGCCCCCTGCTGAAGAGGCGCCTCAGCCGGCAGCCCCCCTGGAACCTTCCGTGCCGGCCCCGGGCCCTGTGACCACTGAGGAGAGCCCCCAGCTGCCACCCCTCAACGTCGTGCCCCCGGAGGCTCCTGGGGACGAGCAGGAGGTGAAGCCACGTCCCATCATCCCCATGCTGTACGTGGTGCCGCGGCCCAGCCAGGCTGTCTGTGACAAGGGCCGCGTGTCCTGCCAGCAGGCCTTTGAGCACTTTGTCCAGAAGGGCCCCACGTGGAAGGAGCAGGCAGCCCCCATGGAGCTGACAGGTCCCGAGGAGGAGAGTGGACCTCCTGGCGAGGTGCAGGTAGGTGGTGGGTACCAGCAGTGGTCCCTGCCACTGAGCAGGGGGTCCCCGGGACTCTGCCCAGCAGGTGGCCTACGCATGGTGAGGACGCAGAGTGACCCGAAAGGGCTGGTAGCCTTACCTCCTGTGGGATGGGTCTGATCTGGGGCGCAGATGGATTCTTGTTATGTTTTAGGCGGCATCAACGTTTTCCAAGTTGAAGATGGAAATCAAGAAGAGCCGGCGTCACCCTCTGGGCAAGCCACCCACACGGTCCCCACTCTCCGTGGTCAAGCAGGAAGCCTCAAGTGACGAGGGTAAGCAGGGGCTGTTCCTGGGAAGGGCTCCCTCGGACCCCAGCTGTGAGCCCCACCCACCGTCCCTAGTTGCTCCTCCCCTCTGCCTCCTGGCCACGTGGGTACCCCGGGTTTCCCCCCCCTTTACACCCTCAGGGTCAGGCTTCCTTGTCCCCAGGGCACCGGTCCTCAGGCCCGGCCCCAGCTCACAGCCTGGAGGGCCACCCAAGGCTCAGGAGCCCCACTGTGCACCTGTCCAGGGCCTGAGAAGACTGGCCGGGCAGTCGTAGGGCCTGCGTCACCCAAACAAAACCCCAGCCCACCACCTGCGCTCAGGCTGTGGGCGCCATCTGCCTTCTGTGACTTGGTT
>NW_004569113.1:0-1005 GCF_000260355.1 Condylura cristata
TGCCCCCTGCGGTTTGCCCGAGGCGGCCGCGCCGGCTTCCGCTGGGAGACGCTGCCCGAGGCTGCCCGAGGAGCAATTAATTGATCTCTGCTTTCTCTGCTGTGCTGATTCAGCGGCTGGAGGCTGGGTGCTGCGGGACGGCTGCCCGGCTGGGAGCCGAAGCCTCGGGGCCCCTTCCTCGAGAACCCCTTCCACGCCCACCTCATTCCCGGGGTGCCGAGGGGCCAGTGTGGGCGGCGGGCCCCCGCCAGGCCCAGGGGAGCGGGTCCCCGCCTTCCCAGACGCACCACAGGCCAGCCGGGGCAGGGCAGCTGGCCAGACACACATGGCCCGCGCTGCGAGACATCGTGGGGGCCAGCACGCCCTGCGGGCGCCAGACCGGGGTCCCCACCCCGACGACCCACATGCGGCAGAGCCCGTCCAGGCAGCGCCCAGGGACAGCCGTGGGTGGCGTGGGTGGCGTGGGTGCCTGGCGAACGCCATGCCGTGGCCCCACCGCAGCCTCCCGGCAGCCCGGCAGGTGGGGTGCAGCCGGCAGGTGAGGGCAGCCCCACCCCTCCCGCCCTGGCGGGAGACGTCAGCCTTTGGGGTGCAGAGGGGTGAACCCTCAGTACTGGGCCCGGGCTCCCCAGCACCAGCCCGGATCCCTGGGACCAGGGTGGGGCAGGGCCGCAGCAGAGGCGGGAAGGGCAGGCTGGGGACAGGCGTGGGCTGAGAGGAGCCGGGATGCCCAGCTGCCCGGCGAGGGGCCCCGGGCCTGCGGGAGGTTTCACTTTTCAGTTGGAAATAAACAGAAGAAAAGACAAATGTTGGGGCACCGGGGATTAGCGGGTGCGCAGACTCAGGTTACAGCCCAGAGGGGGGAGCCGGCCTGGGACAGGGAGCTGAGCTGGGTCAAGGCCCCCCCCACCCTGTGCACGCACACCTGCACGTGTGCACACGTCTGCAACGCATGTGCACCTGTGCGCACCTGCACACACCTGCACGCACACACCTGTGTGCACC
>NW_004569114.1:0-1050 GCF_000260355.1 Condylura cristata
CTCCACTCTCTGGAAAACCCCATGATCGTGGTGGTGGACCAGGGGTGGGCCAGGAAGTGGGAGCTCCACCCAGAGGTCTGCAGGTCTGGGTCGATGTCTGCTAGGCCAAAGGGAGAAGCAGAAGTTATCGGCCCTGAGCGGCTCCCCTGCTTGAGCTCACCAAACCTGTCGGACAGAGGTGCTTCCCAGCTTTGGCTGGCCCGGAGGTCTGTGCCAAGTAATTGGGTTACTGGAAACCCCTACAAATGTGTCAGAGGCTACGGGTGGGACCAGCAGAGGCGAGAGGCGAGTCGTGCGGCAGGAATCGTAGACTCCATGGCAGCTTTAGAGGTAAAACCAATGGTTGCTGAGCAGGTGGCTAGGGCACGAGGAAGCCTGGGTCCCGCCGACCTTGTAGCTGCCCTGCGGATAGGTCAGAATGCTGGCTTCCCAGTGGGCTGCTCTCCAGCTTCTGCCCTCCACCAGGCTGTGGGCGGAGGCCAAGGGAGATAACCAGGATGTGCTGTTCGTCCCGGGAGAGGGTTGAGCCCACCGGAGGAGGACAGAGTGCACACATTTCTGCTGTTCTCTTTGTCTCCTCCTGAGTACCCAGACATGACAGGAAACAGATACTTCTGTTACCATGGGAACTGAAGCTGAGTGATTCACTGCACTGCAGGAGGAAGGCAGAGATGGTCCTGAGATAAAAGGCCCTGGGGAGAAGAGAACTGAGCAAAGTGCTCACATGGAAAGAATTCCATTTCCAGTTACATTAGCCTCTGTTGTTTCGATCACACGCAAGACACACAGGTGCGCACAGACAACACGTAAGCGCGTTTCATCTCTGCATCGTGCCGCTTGGCCCAGAGGTCTCTTGTGACCTAGGCTGTGCTGCACCATGGAAGGCTGGGGGCTCCCGCTGTTTGGCAGCCCAGCAACGGCGACGGCTCACTTAAACTTGCCCTTGGACCCTGTATCTGGCAGGGAAAGTTCAGGTGCAGAGCTTGGGCTGTGTGGCCATAGCCTGGAGGCATGGACGTTCCGAATTGGGGTGGCACACCCAGAGGAGTG
>NW_004569115.1:0-1017 GCF_000260355.1 Condylura cristata
AGAAGGTGACAGTGTGAGTTCCACGCAGGCTGGCCCAAGAGGAGGGTGGTGTCAGAAGTGGGGCAAGCCCCTGTGGCCACCAACGTGCCCAGCTCCGGAAAAGATACACTTTTTCGTAGGCCTGCGACCAGAAGGGGTAGCTGAATGCAGGCCGAGCACAAAAGGCTCAGCTGCAGAAAGTAGAGTCACAGGAACCAGTACTGGGAGAGGGCATTCGGGGACTAAGCGCCTCTGCAGCACACTGGCTGACAGGCTCTCGGGGCTGCTGTATCTGAAGAAGATATTGGGTGAGGCAACACATCTGAGGAGACAGAAAGAGCACAGCTTTGCATTCCGCCTGACTGCCTAGGGCTGCCTCTCACCCCTGCCTGCCTAGACTGCACTGTGTGAACTTGAATGAGGAACTTCTCCAGCCTATTTCATCACCTGTCACGTGGAGATGGGGAGAAGGTGTTATGTCTGTCTTGAAGAGCAGCCGTGGTTGCAATGAAGGAATAAACATGGTAGCAAGCAGATGCCAGCATGCAACCTGGTCTCTGATGGAAGCGTGCACCACTAGCACAGGACCTGCAGACCACAGGGGCATCTCCAGCTGGTTGGAGGCTGCATCTTCATCTCTTTGTGCTCATCAAGCCAAAGACTCCTTCTCTCCATAAAGGAGAACTCCTAACTCCACTAGTGCTAATGAGCCCAGAAGAATCTAAAGAAATCCTTACAGGAAAGGGGCCTAGTGGCACCAGCGTGCTGGCAGGAGGGCAGACCTACCTTCCTCTCCTGGAAGAGGATGAGCCTGCTTTGTTCCTGGAGCCTGGCGTGGAGGGAATTAATGGTGTGCTGGGCCTCAGCAATCTCTTTCCGCTTTTGCTCAGTCATGATGAACTCTAGCCTGTCTTTCTCCTCCTGAAGCTTCTCTTTCTCCTCCTGCAGCCTCTCTTTATCCTCCTGTAGCATCTGATTCTCCCCCTGAAGCTGGAAGGCAGAGGAGGGTTAGTCAGTCAAAGTCCAAGCAACCTCTTC
>NW_004569116.1:0-1031 GCF_000260355.1 Condylura cristata
TATATATATATATATATATATCAGAATACAGCCTTGTATTTTATTCTAAGTTGTAGTAAATAACTGTTCCTTTCCTGAAATCTAAGGAGGGACTCATGATTTCTCGATAATAGCTAAAATTCCATTAATTTTACAATTAAACTATTAAAAAATTCAGTCCATTTCAGAAGTAATAGCACCAGTGTCTGCTTCAGGTCAGGACATCTATCTATAATCAGGGGAAGAGGCAGATGGAATAGTCAGACTTCTCTTTTATCTTATTACTCTCCCTAAGCTTCTACTCTCTTTAGTTCTTCTGGCTTGCAAAATATATTATGTTTTGTTTGCAATAAGTGAGGACTAGTAGGTAGAAAAAGTGGGTACAATGGATTTTTGATGGTAGTGTAGTAACAAACACCTGAAGGGTATGAGCTTATAGCTCTAATTTATATGCAGTGTTGTAAACCAATGTTACCACAATAGAAATAAATATTCAAACTAAAATAAAAATGTATCATGAGTTTTTCTATAGTGACCTCTAAAATGTTAAAATATATAAAATATACTCTCTCATGGTGTTCATGTGTCTATTAAAGCAAGACTATATAAATGAAATCCTGAGACCCAATTTAACCTTCCGTATGATGAATCTAAGGAGGCTATATCCTTAGTTTATTTCCTTAGTTAGATCTAATTAAATTACATAATTAATTGTTTTCTAAAACCTGTAGCTATTTATCTCTTCATTTTGTTTCTTAATAATCTATATGAAAGAACACATAATCATATCTGTCACTGTAGAAAATAATCTATTGTTTCAAAAGTGTATATAGTTTTATATTCCGAATAATCTTGTAAGAGTGATAATTCAGATTTATGCTTATAAACAAGATACTGATCTTATAGATTACATCGAAATGCACATATCATATATTATACGGTTAGAACATGGTCCTAATTATCTGATTATTAGTCTCAAATTGAGAGTTTTAAATATTTGATTATTTTTATAGTAATCATTGCTAAAAAATGAAATATAAGATAATAAAAAT
>NW_004569117.1:0-1044 GCF_000260355.1 Condylura cristata
CCCGGCCTTTCGGGGCGCTCGGCCCTCACGGCCACGCGGCTCTGGCATCTCGCCCAGCCGGCTCCCTGACCAGGCCCGGCTCCCTGACCTGACGGCGGCCTGACGTCGTGAGTGACCTAGACGCTCAGCAGCGGGGCCCCTCACCAGTACAAACGAGCGGGGACCCTGGACCCCAGACGCCAGGCAGAGTCCCCAGCGCCCTGCGGGCAGGAGCTCCGTGCGGCCGGCCCCCGCCACGTCCAGGCCGCCGGCACTGACCGCGCCGACCAAGCACGTTCCGAGTGGGTGGGAAGAATGGGGAGCCGAGGGACGACCCCCGAGGGGGCGGGCTGGGGCCCCGCGGCAGCCACAGAAGAGCAGGCCTGGAGGGGAGGCCAGGAGGGCGGCCCGGCCAGCCCGGGGCCAGTGGGCACGCCCAGACCGTGACCGGAGGAAGCCGGGGCTGTGGTCCCAGGAAACCGCCCTAGCGCCGGAACCACTCGGGGGCGGGGAGCCGCGGGTTGCGAGCAGGAGGGGGTCAGACCGTCACCCTGCCAGGGTGAGACGCCAGCACGCTGCCCAGCCCGCCTCACCGCGTCCGCCGCACCCGAGCACCCGGTCACCTGCTGGCTCGGGGTCGCCCCGGGCGACTCACTCGCCCAAAAAGTGGACTGGCCTCGCTGTCCACGGCTGGGCTGGAGAGGCCACGCTCTGTAAAAACAAAAGTTATTCACGCACACAGAGCTGGGGCGCAGGCCAGCGGTGCAGGTGCCGCGAAAGATTCACCAGCGTCAGAGCGGGCAGCAGTGGCGAAGTCCACTGCCGAGGGGCAGCGGGCGGTCAGGAGGGGTCTGCTGCGCCCTGGGGTCAGCTCCGGGCGGGGCTCGAACTCGCAGAGAGGCCACAGCCGGCTGAGCTCCGCCGCGCCACGGGAGCCCTCCGGGAAGCTCCTTAGCCGGGTGGAGGGTTTTCCAGAGGGCCTTGGCCTCTAGCCAGGGACGGCCAAGGGCAGGGGCCTGCCGGACACAGCGGCGCGCCGGGCACCTCGCAAGGGCGCCGGGGGGC
>NW_004569118.1:0-1038 GCF_000260355.1 Condylura cristata
GGCACACATATTTTGGAAAAAAATAGATGCACTCCATCTGTCCCTTCCAAGTAACGGCGTTTTGGCGGAGTCGGCCTGAGTCCCTCCGGGGGGGCCCCGGGGTGCGCATGGCGAAGTGTGTCCGCTCTCGCGTGACAGGGACCCCAAAGCGCCCTGCGCCTTCGTTAAACCGTCCTTAGCTGCCGCCGAAGCACAGGATTTTCGAATCTGTTTGTGAGGCTTCCAAATGAATATTGTCAAAGGATTTTGATTCCATGTGTTTAAAATTGCACAACTGGTGGATGAGATTTTTTAAATGAGTTTCATCAAAGACATGAACTCAATTTCAGGAATTTATTAGAAAAGGGGATTTTTTTATGAATCTGCCAAACTCACCCATAAATGTCTTACACATGACTCTTCCTTCTTCGTGTGATCAAATGATGGAAAGATTTTTTACAACTACGAATGAAAACAGATTAACAAAGCTGGTTCTATTATAAATAGAATATAATACGCCAGGATTAAATTTTGAAAAAGTCGTTGGCAAATTGGCAAAAGGCTTAAGAGAAATTTCCAAGTTAATATTTGCCACTGCAAAAAAAAAAGGGGGGGGCCTAGTATATTTTATCCCCTTTTCCTATGAATTTGTTACAGATTCTTAAAGTATAAATCAAATTTTCTTCTTATGGTGATTTTTTTTTTAATTTTATGTGGACACCAATATTACTTCCATTTTACAAGATAAGAAACCAATACTAACAAACTGCTAGGGAAAAAAGAATAAACTTTTTGTTTTACTTTATAAGCATGATTATGTAGATGATGGTCAATAAAAGAAAAATTTCACCATCCGCTGAGGTGACTGCCAGTAAACTGTCTTTAAGACCCTCGGGCATCTGTGAGGGTCACTGCCGGCTAAGCCAGAATTATAGCCCGTATTAAAATATGCTGAACTGATAAATAGGCCTTCAGGTCTCTGTGTCACAGAGATTAAACAAGATTTTTTAATATAGTGTTTTTGATCGCATATATTATTTTTAAATATTATTAATATAT
>NW_004569119.1:0-1005 GCF_000260355.1 Condylura cristata
ATGGTAAATAACTTGGGACCAAAATTGTAATTATGTGAGTATTTCTGCAGAGTATCTTTCTGCTGAGTTGATTTTGTAAGTCTACAGAGTTAGCTGGACTGTTTGTTTTTTTTTTTGTGTTTATTGGATCAAGTTAATGAAAAATATAATTTGTGTTAGATATAAAAACATCCAAAAATGACTTTATTCTATTCTATTAAATTAATTAACAAGTCATTGACTTGCTTTTGAACTAGTAAAATTGTATCTAAAATACATCCTCATTATACTTTTCTATTGGTAATAAACATCATTTCAGATTTGACCTATAGTGTGTGATGTGTTCTGTTACTTAATAGAATCTTTTATAGTTTTTTTATGTGTTAAAATCTAATTTATTTGTTATCTTTTACTCATGACTTTTGTGTCTACTGACAATCTATTAACAAGTTCAAATTCACATAAATTCACCCTTATGTTTTCCACAGTTTTGCAGTTTTAGCTTTTACAATTTGATTTTTAATCCATTTTGTGATCACTTCTGTAAGACATGCGAGAAAGCACATTATTTCATTCTAATTTCATTCTTTGGCTATTATACAGTTATCACACCATATGCAGGTCTAAATAATTCACCTCCCACAAACATTATGTAGATAGAGTATTAAAAACTAATTCTAATAATGAATTTTGGTCACATGGTTTAGTGTATCACAATGCTACTAACAACATGACTCTATTATTCTGCCCTCTAGTCCTTACTGCATACTTTTATTGCATTTTAGTGAATATTTTCTAAAGTAGGATATTAAATCTGTAATGACTTTTGCATTTATTCCTCTTTATTCACACTTCTGACACACTAATATGTTTTCCTCAACACTTCTATAGCACTTCAGCCAGACATAGAATCAGGCCCCTGGTCCTCCCTCCCGTGAGAAAGACTTTACCAGACACCAACTGAATGTGCCATCCTTAAATGTCTCATCTTCCCCTCCATAGCACTCTAGAGCAGTTCACTGCTAG
>NW_004569120.1:0-1036 GCF_000260355.1 Condylura cristata
TTGTTTCGGTATTGTTTTTGAATTTGAGTTGAGAATTTGGTGATTTCCAAAGAAATTGAGATATTAAGGGGGCAAATGTACATTGTTTCGGTATTATGTTTTTAAATTTGAGTTGAGAAAGGTGATACAAAGGACAAAAATTTTAAGAGTGGTAGACTTGATAACATAAATACTAAAACTGAAAATAATCCTGTTGTAAACAAAGAAGGAAAATGGGATGATATTGGCAGCATAAATGACTGCCCCAATTGTACTAGTCTTAAGTTCCATAAAGAATTTTGAGACATCTTAAAGAAGACAGCAAACAAGCAGAAGAGCTACAAAAGTTAAAAAAAAAAAAAAAGGCTTCAATAGCAATCTTAAGAAGATTAAAACAAGATACAATTTTTGTACTTTTGTTTTTTGTAAAACTTAAAACAAGGCCGAAAATCTAAAAAGGCTAATTAATAACTGTTATCATGATAGATCTGAAAACTCAAACCCTTTATTCACAGTTGGAGACTCACATTAGGGTGGTGGTCTGATAATTTTACGGACAGTCAAAACAGTTGTAAAAGAAAAAGGGAATCCTATAAGAAACATGCTCACTAAAAAGAGCTTATTATGTTGTTTAGTGGTGAAAACTGAGGGAGGAGATAGGAAATTACAGAAATGAAGCCTATGAATGCAAAAAGCATGACTTCAGTTTGCAGCAGTGTGTTTATCCTCCCCCAGGGACGGGAGACTTTGACTATCATGCCTTGGCGGATGCTGTTTGCATCTAGTGGATAAAAGTTGGGGAATGCTAACTAAGGTTCCACAAAGCACAAGTTAGCCTCAGGGCAATACAGGGTTGCCCTGATTATGATAACCTCAGGTAGAGACAGACCCTGGTGCAGAGATGGGTTTCCTGTGAAACTCAAGTGAGGTGTGGTGCTGTTATATACAATGATGAACCCTAGATTACTGAAAGGATATGTACTTGCTGTATGCTCCTTTTAAGCAGGGTTAAGCATTTCTTATATATGTTAGAATTCCAGTCACATTGTTTTAAGAA
>NW_004569121.1:0-1005 GCF_000260355.1 Condylura cristata
CCCTCTAGGTTGTAATTTGGTAGAAAAGAATGAAGGAAAGAAAATAAAGTGAGCAGGAAGAAGTAAAAAAAAAAAAAAAGAAAGACTAACAAGGAAATAAAAAAGAAAAAGCAAGAGAAGAAAAGAAATGAGCAAAAGAGACAGGAGGATGGAAGATGAAGAGGTTGGAAAGGAAAGAAATAAAAGAATGACAATACTCATAAAAGGGAAAAAAGAAAACTACAAAAGAAATAGGAAAGAAATAGGAAAAAGAAATAGGGGGAGAATTGCAATTCAAATATCTGTTGGCTTCTAAGAATTTAGTGGCTGCTGTTTTACTCTAGTCTGTGGGGGGTGCTGTAAAACTGAGAGGGATAATTTTCCCAAGATCTGCTATTTCCCTTGAGGTGTCTTGAAAAGAAAGACAAACAACCCCCCAAAAGAAAAAGTAAACAGGAGAGTAAGAATGGGTAAAGAAAATGCTGATAAAGGATAAAGAAGAAAAATATGACAAAATTTGAACCCCTTTCACGAGTTATGGTTACTGTATGGCACTGAAATATTGGGTGTTATGGATCTCTGAATTAAGCTCTTCACATCTCTCCTGGGTGTGTCTCAGGAGAGAGAGAGAAAAAGAAAAAGGACTTCTCAAAATTCAGGTTCTCTGCAGACTGCAGACTGCAGGCATTAGGAGTCACAATTTCTTCTCTGTGGGTTGTCCAAAAGTTTTTGATTTTTTTGTGATGTAGGTGAGAATGGGAGAGCCTTGGGTTGGATCTTTCTGGGTGTGGCCATGTGTCTGCAGTAGCAGTGGTATTGCTCCTGCAATGGCAACTGGGGCTGCAGCAGGTGGCTGTTGTTAGTTGAGAGGCTAGCTGACTACTGAAAATGGTCTCCTTTGGATTTGGATCTCCTTGTAGATGTTCTGATGCCAACTTCAAAGAGTCTGTTTTTTACAGGTGTTCCTAACAGCCTCTTCTCTATTTTTTTTTTTAAAGATTTATTTATTTGTGCATACAGAACTGG
>NW_004569122.1:0-1021 GCF_000260355.1 Condylura cristata
AAGGGAGGCTGCCGGCCGGGTGCTGCAGCAGGGTGGGGGCCACCCCGGGAAATAGTCCCTGCCCCCAGGCCCCAGCCCGGCTCACCGCGTCCCAGCTCGTCCCGGCCCAAGAAGCAAGTGGCCTCTCCAAGGGGCGGAGGAAGGGACTGGCGGGCCAGAGGGCCCCCCGCCCCCCCACCCCCCGGTTCTTCGTGGCATTTCGCTTCCCTGGAGGAGGCAGCGGCCACAGCAGCGTCTCCGGAACCGTCCGGGACGTGGGGCGTCGTAAAACACCTCACTGGCGGCCCAGGGACGTGTCCTGCCCGCACGCCTCCGGTCATCTCCGTCTTTGCTTGTTGGAGACGCTCGCCCTTGGCACATCACTATTTTTATGAGAAAGTGCAGCGGAGCAAGTGGCCTGGGCAGGGCGGGCTCCCCTGGGGCTGCGGCCGCCCGCCGGCCCTGTGGACGAGCTCTCGGAGCCAGGCGCAGGCCCGGGCTGGGGTGGCGCAGGTCGGCTCCGGGGCTCCGGGCCGTCCTCGGGTGGACGCTAAACAGCTGGAGGCAGAGCCTGGGGGGTTCTTTCTTCTCCCGGTCAAGCTCTGGACAGGAGAGGGGAAGAGGTGTCCCCCTCATCCCCCAACCCCTGGCCTGGCCCAGAAAGGTCCTGGGCCCTGCCTTAGGCCCCACTGGGGAGCCCGTGGCCGCTCTGCTGGCGGGACCCCTTCCCCAAAGCCAGCTGGGCATTTGCTGCCCACGTGGCCTCCGAGACAGTGTCCTCAGGGCCACCGAGGCAGAGCCGGCGGTGTGCTGGACCCGGCTCCGTGGCCCCAGCTCTCCTGCGGGGTGGCACGGGGCAGGACGCCGCCGTCCCGTCCTGGCTGCCCCAAAGTGGGTGTCACGCGGAGTCTCTGGGCTCTGGTTTCGGGGGCACCAGGGAGGGGCCGCCTGCTCCACACGCCCCCAGGCCTTCGGGGAGGACTCTGGGGGCACGGGCGGGCCTGCTCCCTCGTTCCTCCTCTCCCCGCACCCCGAGGGCCCC
>NW_004569123.1:0-1027 GCF_000260355.1 Condylura cristata
TGCCAGTTCAACCCCTGGCCAGGGAGGTGACCCAATGAAACAGTAAATCTCTCCTGTCTTGCCCACTGCTCCCCTCAGTGGTGTATTTCAGTCACTCTACCTGTTCTGTTCCTGGCTCTGTCTCTGGTGAATCCTCTTAGCGCCCTGGCCTGTATCCCAGTTCTATATGCATAAATAAATCTTAAAAAAAAATTTTTTATTTATGCATACAAGAACTGGGGTGGGGGTGTAAGCCAAAGGTGAGAGGGAGGTGAAAGGATTCACCAAAGAGAGGGTACAGAACAGCCAGATCTACTGAAACATCAGCTGAGGGGAGCAGTGGGGGAAACGGGAGAGGTCTGTTGCGCCACGTGGGTCAGCTCCCTGGACGGGGATTGAACTGCTGCAGTGGCTGGCAGTAGCTTGACAGCACTGAGACTTTAACCTCTGTGCCACCAGAGAGGTCCAAGATGTTGAAGGAAATCTTTTAATAGATTAAAGGAGCCCATTTAAAAAGTTCTTAGAAAGATGTGGTTTATATACATGATGAGGTACTACTCAGCAATCAAAAAAGAGAAACTACTCCTTTTGCAACAATTTAGTTAGAGTTGGAAGGGATTATGCTAAGTAGAATAAGACAGAAGGAGAAAGATAAATACTGGATGTATTTTATGTGAAATCTGGAGAGACACCAAAGGGTCAAACAAAGGCAAGCCTTAAAACCAACCATTGAAAACTCACCTGCAGCCCTGAGATTTCCAGGAGGAGGGGAAGGGAGCATTGAGAATGGGGGGAGGGGGGAAGAGAGTACAGTGGACTATGGTGGAGGACGATAGGGGCTTCGGTGGTGGGAGAGTTACAGTGAGTATTCCTGAGGGGAGAAATCCTAACTGTCAAAATATTAACAAGGATGAAAACAATGGAACTTCATTAAAATAAATAAATTTAAATGTAAGTAGTTCTTAGAGGTCATTTCTATTATAACAAGGGGGTAAATGCGGCCCTCGGTGGCTCAGCGGGTTAAAGCACAGCACTAAAAAACTAAAGC
>NW_004569124.1:0-1026 GCF_000260355.1 Condylura cristata
AACAGACCGCTCCTGTCTCGCCATCTGCTCCCCTCAGCAGTGTACTTTGTCGTTCTGTCCACTGTTCTGCTTAAGATTCAAGCCGGATCAGCATGATAGAACACTCATTCCCCACAACATATCCTAACCCAGTGAGCAAACGTAGTTTACTGCCTGGATGAGGGAGAATGCATGGAGAGAGACCTCCACTCCTGTGCACAGGCATCCAGGGATGGCTGAAAGTGAGGCGTAGACAAGGAACACAGAAAAACATCAAGTTTTCCATGCCCCATTCTAACCACAAGTTAACAGCAACTAAAAACTCAAGGAATTTGAAGTCTGTGTTGCATTGAAGGTGACATACATTCAGCAAAATTGACAAGTTTTACAACTCTTCTGTAGCTCTACAAGTTCTTTAGGGCAATGTTGTTTGTTTTTTTCTGACAATGGTGATAAATTTACAGTATTTACATAACAAAACTTGTGCAAAATCCAGGCCCTCTGGGAAACAGTTTGGAGGATTCTTAAATTCTAGATGATGCAGTGATTCCATTTGTTGGCATGTATGAAAAGAATTTGAAAATACCAATTGGGAGGTATCTGTGCACTCATATGTTCACTGCAGCACTATTTACAATACCCAATTTGTGAAAATGACCTATAGTTGATCAACGTGATTTAAAACCTCTTAGGTGATTCTAATTTTCACTCAGGGTCATGAAACTGCTACTTGCTGAAATTTGGGTGAAAGGAATATCCACAGATTTCTGGAAAGGCCATTAATAGGTTCTTCAATTTTCTAATTATCTGCCTATATGCAATTGGATTTTCTTCAAGGAATTCTAGCAAAGCAATATATCATAGCAGTTTCAATACAGTAGATAGGAGAACTCAGGTTTCTAATGTCAGATACAAGTTTTGCAAAAATGGAAAAATCACTACTGCCTTAAAGCTTTTTTATTGGAAAACACTGATATTTCCTATAGCTTTGTTGACTGTTTGAATGGATCAGCATTTTGAATGTTCCTGTTTTAATCCTAATTTGGT
>NW_004569125.1:0-1025 GCF_000260355.1 Condylura cristata
AAATAAATCATAAAAGAAAGAAAGCAGTAAGGGATGAATGAAAGAAAACAACATGAGACATATTAAATATAAATGCAAAATACAGAAATATATGATCATGTTAATAACAGCAATTTGAATGAGATTGTACACATAAACCAATCTGAATTCTAGTTTGTGCATTTTTAGGATTGGAAAAGTTTGCATGTGTGAAGTGGCAGCCTGGGGCAAGTCATATTTTGTGATAATGGAACATTCTAGCCTGGGCTTGAAATTAAAATGATTAGGTTATTTGCAGCACAATTAAGCTCTGACCTAGACAAACTAGTTATAAAATTTGTATGAACATACAAAGACCATATAGACACCTAGAAAATCTAGAGCAATAAATTTGGAAAACTTAACAATCCATAGTATAATAAGGTATGGTAAATCTAAAGCAATTCACAGTTTGATATAAACATGAACACTCATATATCAACTGAACAGATTAGAAATTCCAACACCTATATCATCATTTGACACAAGAGTGAAAGTAACAGGAGTCAGTATTTCCCAGTTATTGACACTGAAATTCATTGAGGATTCACTGAATCAACTGGATATAAATTTGAATAAAATCAACCAGAACTTCAACCTCACAACATATGCAAAGATAATTTTAAATGGCTTATTAAAAACATTAGCAAATTGAATTCATTTTATATACATTAATGATTTTTTGTTTTACTTTGGACAAGAACCAGAAAATATTTTTGTTCAACCTTGTCTGCTTTTCATGCCTTCAAGGATGGAAACAGATCAAGTGGTGTTTGGGAACTTGAACTTTATAAACTCTTGTTAATCTCTCCTTTCCTACCATTTATTATTTGATCTCTTTCTCATGATATTTTATCATTATTGTTTCATTACCTTATTTAGGTGGAATTTCATATTTTTTACATTTGAAACTTGTCTTTCAGTTCACTAATTCTGTCTTTTCTTGTGATGTGAGCTGATTAATTATCCATTGATTTCTAAGTTCTGATAACTACGTGCTATACATA
>NW_004569126.1:0-1025 GCF_000260355.1 Condylura cristata
TTCCTGGGGCGCTGGTGGGGCAGCCCCCCCTTCCTGAGGGGGGCTGCAGGGGGTGCGGGCTGGGCGAGCGGCCCAGGGCTCACTTCTGAGGACGTGGGGCCTCCTGGCCCCTGGGACACGGTGGCGGGAGGGGGCCGGCTCGGCCGGCGGGCACTGCCCAGCGCCCTGCGGCTCCGCCCACCCCCGCCGCCCGCCCCAGCGCCTCCTTCCCCTGACCGGGCTCCTGGGGCAGCTCCTGTGGCCAGACCAGAGGTGGGAGCCCAGAGGGAGCCGTTCCGGCAGTGGGGGCCTCCGGCAGTGGGGGCCTCCGAGCCCGTCGCAGAGAGGGGTGCCGGCGCCCCGACTTGGCTCAGTGACCACAGGGTGGCCCCGAGGCTGCGGCCGCTCCCGGTACACCTGCGTCCCCCAGGCTGCGGACAGGAAACACCTGCCGGGCTCTGGCCCACAGCGTCCGGCCCGTCGCCGGGCCCTTCCGGACCCCTCCAGCGGGGCCGGCGGGAGGAGCGGGCTCAGGGCAGC
Source organism: Condylura cristata (assembly GCF_000260355.1). Taxonomy (NCBI): domain Eukaryota; kingdom Metazoa; phylum Chordata; class Mammalia; order Eulipotyphla; family Talpidae; genus Condylura; species Condylura cristata. The sequence continues at coordinate 520 of NW_004569126.1, forward strand.
GATGGGGGGGCGCCAGAGCCCCCAAACCTCCCGCTGAAACATGCAGACTCAACAGTCTCTCCTCTTCCTGCTGCAGGGACGAGCTGCGCGGGACCCTGTGCACACGGGACACCCAGGGGCCAGCAGGCGGCGCGGCCCCGCCGTCTCCCCCTCCGGTCTCCCCGGCTCCGGACCGGGCTCCCGCCGCGGCCAGGGGTGACCCCAGTGCTGACCTCCCTGCGAACAGCAGTGAGCCGCGGCGCAGTGAGTCTGGAGGCCTCCGCGGTGGCACCGTCGCCCGGGCAGCGTGGACCCTGTGGCCCCACCCAAGCCGCCGCTGCGGGGGCCCCGGCCGGGGGCAGCTGGGCTGCAGTGAGGCCGCTGCCCACAGGCTCAGCGAGGCAGCGCCGCGGGACAGCCCAGGGGCTGGGAGCCTGCGGGGACTGAGGAGCGGCGAGGACTTGACCTGCAGAGCGGAGGCGGGGAGCCGGCCCCGCGGCCTTGGCGGGCGAGGCCAGGCCGGCTGC
>NW_004569127.1:0-1025 GCF_000260355.1 Condylura cristata
TGCACCACCAGGGAGGGCCCAACTCAAGCCTTTTTATTTATTAATTCATTAACTCAATGAATAATATTAAAGAACCAATTAAATCACATCTCTAATTTAGCCATGATGGTAGTTCTTAGTGATTAGATAATAATACAAACTTTCTTATTGCATCATGTTCTATATAAATTATATCAATACAGTTTGAAAAAAAGTCAAGGATTTCTTTCCCTTCATGTAAGGATCATTGTAGAAAAACTGAAAAATATGGAAATAATGTCCCCCCGAAACAGAAAAATAAGCAAAAAGACAAGTCTACATTACCTTGATGGGAAAAGGTCTGTGAGCCTGACAACTGGTAACACATAGTTAGTCTTTCCCATGTGCTAATTATCTGCAGGCAATGAATTCATGGCATAGTCAGTTCTTCTTCAAGCCTTAAAATTTATTTTGAAAACACAATTGAAATATTAGGGAACCCATTTGAATGTACATCCTTGTTTCTCTTTGTTCATGGTCAATTTCTTGAGCAGGAAACACTAGGGAAAAACTGAAAACTACATCCAGCATTCAAGTATAGAAAGCATACACTTGTAAAATACAAGCATCCCTCTGCAGCCTCAGTCTACCTGTTGTGTTTTGAGCTACTTTGATCCTTATCTGGTATAACTTCTAGTCCTTCTACTACATCTCAGTAATTTACAAGTTGCACCCGTCCAAAGTCCATTTTCACAGCAAATTGCAGGTCCTTTTTTTTTTTTTTTCTGAAGTAAACTACCATATCTGTTGTAGAATTTATGTATTTCTTCACATGTGTAAATGGTACTCCAGTTTTACTGGGTTGCAATGTATTTCTTAATTGTCACTGATAAATTTTTTTGAGTACCATACCTACCCTTCATTTTTTCAGTAAGTTTTTGTTACAGTTTTGCCTAGCATGGTGATTTTAAGAAACACATATGGCTTGTATAGCAGAGTCTTATTGAATCTTATAGCTGACCTTTCCTTCTGCCAGGCTTCTTTGCAGCATTCCCTGACATACAGAT
>NW_004569128.1:0-1023 GCF_000260355.1 Condylura cristata
TTACGCACTAATTAATTCATATCCTGTTTGAATTAAAAGTTCACTTTGTTTAATTAATTTAATTAATTTCTATCTTACTTTAATTACAGAAAAAACAAGTTATTTTAATTTTTAAAGACATTAAAATACAATGTCAAACTGACATAACTACAGATGAAAGCGGGGGCTGGGGGGAGAGGAGCTTAAATCTGTGTGCATGTCCTAGGAAACAAAGGCCTGTTCTTAATGCCAAGCTAACCATCAAAACCAGGAAATTAACATTAATACCGCACCACCACTTAATCTACAGTCCCATCAAAATGTGTCAACTGTCCACCAGCCAAGTCTCCAATCCAGGGCAGCCTATGGCTGTCACATGTCTTCCCTGTGAAATTCCTCCTCAGTTCTTGTTTGTCTCCTGTCTACTTGGGACAACGTGGGAAGCACAGATCGGCCCCTCAGTACAGTGTCCCTCAATCTGGGTTTGCCTAGTGCTCCCTGACGTGACACTGTCTGCTCTCTGTCCTAACAGGAGGCCCAGCGTGTCGACTCGTCTCATTGTTGGGGAGGTGAGTCCTGCTGACTGTAGTCACTCTTTTTTTCTTTGTAACAATAGCATTTTGGGGTCACACTTTGTGAGACCATGAAAATACTCTATCCATAACCTATCCATAACCCTGCCCTGGTTCAGCATCCATTGATTCTTCTCATCTGAATAAATTATTACAATAATGACTGCCACCGCAGGGTGACTTTCATGCCTTCATCCCTGCTAGGCTTATGAACTGGTGTTCTGCTGTCAGAAAGAGCTTTCTAGCATCCCCGCTGATGGCAATGGGGCCAAGTTAATTCTTCCCCCACTGAGAGGCTCTGGTGCTGCCCGCTGCAGAGGCTGGGCAAGGAGGCAAGGTCAGAACTGCCATCTGTGTGGCAATGACCCTCTTGAAAACTTTCCAGCAGCACCAGGTGAGAAGGTGCTTGTTCGGTCTCAAAAACATGAATCACATGAATGCTTATTAGAGGTGCTTTTTTTTTTTTTTTAAA
>NW_004569129.1:0-1021 GCF_000260355.1 Condylura cristata
AGATAATTAATAACAGACAATCATTTTTAATGACCATTATATGATATGAAATGAAATGAAAATATGATTGGCTTTTCCTTCGAGTGATACCCAGTCATCAAATATTCCTATTTTTTCTTTTTAATATTTATTAACCTCCAATTCACTTTTTTCTAACATAAAAAATCTGGAATTTCTAGCTTATGTCTGTGTAAAATATCAACTGATATATGGCAATATATACTGGCAATAGCCAGTCTTCAGGAGAGAAGACTGATACCCTCAAATTACAACTAGATACATTTCTTTATATTTATTTTGTGTTTTTACATAAAGCAAAGGTAGATTCTATTCCTTTATTCACATCGATATATTTGAGCAAAAAAACTGGAAGTAAACTTTAATGGGTTTGAACATGCTCATTCTTCACCAACACACAAATGTCCTTTCACTTTTAAGCCTTCTCTAAGCAAATTGTACAGTGAATTCTTATTTTACATATGAATATCCATGGGCTGACATATATATCTTAAATCTTAAATTTGTCAAGAAAGTGATCATTCTATATGACTCATAGAAAGAGAAAATTGTTGAAACATTCTCTCTGTGTCTTCTTTATTTCATTTCCTGCAAAGTGTTGGCATGCCTTTTAAATGCTATAGGATTTATTAACAAGATATTTCCTTCTCCTCTTAAGTGAAATATCTTCTATGATGGGAATAGCAGTCACAGCTTCAGGAAAAGGCTTCATAAAGGATGCCACTGTTTGAGTACATAGATAATCTTAATGAGGAGCATACCTTTCATTTTCCATTTGTTCAAACTATAGAGTGAGTTGTCAAGGGACCTCCTTCTTATGGGGCCATCTGCAAACACTTGGCTTTGATCCAACCACCGGCACAAAAGGGACAAGACTTCTTAAAAAATCACAATCACCTCACTCAAAATGCACTTTTTTAGACAAGTCAGCTAATTTTCCAAAGAACCTAATTTTATAAAAATGGCAGGTCTCGGTCCCTCCCTGGTGGTGCAGCGGGTTAAA
>NW_004569130.1:0-1019 GCF_000260355.1 Condylura cristata
TGAGTTCGCATGGGATTTTGCAAAGAGAAGAGACAGCAGCAGTCAGTGAAGAAGCCTACAAAGGAAGTGACTAGCGATCGGTGTCATCTTGCTTGTCTTGATCCTTGGGGATATCAAGTGTGGTCACAGGTAACATGGAGAGTAGGCGTGGGAGAGTTCAAAAACAGAGAAGACACTTGGAGGCGAGTCTCAAGAACTCCTACGTGCACCTGCGAAATGTCTGAAGTCTTTCTGTCATCCATGCGGTTTGGAGAAACGGAATTATCGAGACCATGGGAGCTCGGACTTAAAACCGTGACATCGGGCGGGATGACCAAGAGAGCATGGGCAGGAGAGGAAGGCGGAGAGGGCTGTCCCCCGAGGCACGCCACTCTGCAATTTGGGTTGAAGGTGACTCATCAGCAGAAGAGAGTGGGAAGGAGCGAGCAGTCAACACACTCGGCCGCAGACCTGGACCGTCCCCCAGGCCTTGCGTGGTCGAGCGTCGGTGTCTTTCTTTACGCGGGTCCTGTGTTCAGTCCACCTGGTTGCACGTTCATGGGGGTTGGTTGAAAATGGGACGACAAGGTAGATACCGGCTGGTGTCCTTAAGGTGTGCATGATAGAGAAACCAAACAAAGGTTCAGATAAAACCAAGCTTAAAAGCTAACTCCTGAACGCTGATTATAGAGCTGAGGCCTCCACAGAGTGAGGGGCTGTCTGTGTTCGGGGGAGGGGGTAGTGCAAGCAAAGAGGGGGGTAAGAGGCCCAAAGGACGAGGGTGGTAGACCCCGGTGGCAATACCTGATGGGGGTATCCTCACATTCCCTCAGTTAAACATTACTCAGTTCACTCAAACCAACTCTCCACCTAACCACACACAACTCATGCCCTTACCAGGCATGGGCCCAATGGGACAACGACACACTTTGTGCACTAGAATTTGGACTTCTCTCTGTTCCCTTTCGTCAGTAGAATTTGGAATAGAGATGTGCTCCTCACACCTGTGAGGGTGGCGATTATCAAAAAAAAAAAAAAAA
>NW_004569131.1:0-1015 GCF_000260355.1 Condylura cristata
GGGCGGGGTGACGGGTGCTCATCGCCCACGCTCGGCCCCTCCAGCCCCAGAGGCCCCGCTGTCCCCACGGTCAAAGCCCGGCTCCTGTTGGCATCGGGCCTGATCGGGGCCTGCTTGCTTCCCCACACGCCTCAGGCCTCGTTCGGTGCCCCTCCGCCTCCACGGCCCCGTGGGCTTGTGCCCCCGGGCACGGTGCCCCTTCCTTTGCTCATTCCAGCTCCCGACCCCGGGGCTGCGAACCCGCCTGCAAAGCCGCCTGCCTGCGCGGCCCTGCTGGCTCCTGTCGCCGCGTCCTCCGCAGCGGCCGCCCTCGGGGGTGCGCGCCCCGCTGCTGCGGGGCGTCTCGTTGGCGTGGGTTGATCTGGGTTTGGCTCCGAAACCTTGCACTGCCCCGGTGCTGCGAGCCTCGGTTTCCCCCACGGGAGGGGCCGCTGCTGACCTCTGCAGGACAGGCGGCCTGTCTTCTGCAGGCGGCCTTGAGCGTGGCAAGGGCGAGGGTCTTCCTCCCTCCAGGCAGGGCTCGCTTTTGCCTTCCGAGGTGCCGGGCAGGGCTGCCTGCCGTCTCTGCGGCGCCCGGGCAGGTGTCGGGCTGAAGCTTCGGAGGAGCCAGTCGCTCCTGGCCCGCGTCACGTGGCGGGCCCTCACCCCCCTCCCCGACGCCCCGTGCGTACCGGCCAGTGGGCCAGCTTGGCCTGAAGGGGCCCGGCCTCCCCTCAGGGACGACGCAACGTGTGCCTCTTGCCATGAGATGCTTTTCTTAGGTCTCTAGGAACACGGTTCTCAGAGGTTGTCTGCAAATACGAAGCAACCAGAACATGGTCAAGAGCCACGGCCGGACGCCCTCCCACTGCATCGCCCGTCAGAGCCTGGGCGGGCCGGGGGCAGCGGGAGCGGGAGAAAGGCTGCTCTGGCTGGAGGCGGCTGCCCAGCTGGGCCGGTCTGTCCAGGCCTTTTCCAGCTGGCCTCTATCAGGGCCCAGGGCGGGACATCCGCACAGTGCGGCCAGCCCAGACGC
>NW_004569132.1:0-1015 GCF_000260355.1 Condylura cristata
CCCCCCGTCCAGCCTAGCCGCTGAGGCCGCATGTGGGCTTCGGCTCAGGCATCAGCTCTCCTGTTGTTTCTCTTTCCCAAATTCCAGTTTTTCCATCCAAGGTCCAGGGGTCCCCTGGGCTGAGTGTGAGTTACTGACACTGGAGTTCGTCTTTGTGGCTCACTGACACCCCATTGGATTTCAGAGCAGAAACTCGCCAGCGCCTCGTTTTCCTTGCCCTCGAAGACTGAGACAGTGTCTAGAAGGACCTTGCAGGAAACCTCTCACTATCTGGGAATCTCAGCACTTGCCCTCCCTCCCACTCCCAACACTTTCCCTTATCAGCATTGGAAAACCCCAGGAAACCTTCCCAGGGAACAGATCTGGCCCGAAAGCAGTCGGCCAGTCCGGCCTCTGCCATCAGGCCCACTCCCCGGCTCCGGGGTCCCCTCTCATCATCCCCTAGCAGGATCAGCTGGCCACTGGGATCCTGGCTGGACACCCTGTTCTGCCAAGACTACTCTCTTCCCTGCTTGTCCGGTCTCAGCATCGTCACTACTTACAAGCACTGCAAGAGGGATGTGGGAAAGACCCCCCCACTCCGCCTGCACCACTGACAGGCTCTGGAAAATGGACTTCTTTGCCACTTGCTTGAAGTCATTCTTGGGACTTCTTTCTACCCCTCTCGCCCCAGAACTGGTTCATGCTGCCTTACTTCTGTCCAGTCTGGTCTCTACCCTTACATTCTCGGGCAGCAGCAGGGAGATCCTCTCACCTTGTGGGGATGCTACCCGCTCAGGGGTGAGAGGACTCCGGGGTGAAGCCACGAGGCACAGAGCAGACACATGGTGCAGACACATGGTTGAGAGGAGTGGCCAGTGGCTTCCAAATGCCGGGGCCTTTGGGGGCTGCTGCCTCTGGAGAGGTGCCCTCTGCATCCACAGGGAGCAGCACCGTGCCTGGTGAGCACTGGGAATAGAGCTGCCTGGCAGAGCTGGCTCCTCTGTGCCCTGATTGAGGTCACTGACGGGGGGGG
>NW_004569133.1:0-1014 GCF_000260355.1 Condylura cristata
TAAGGGATGGCTAACCTTGGGTGCTTGATTCTTTCTCTTTCTCTGTCACACACTAATTGAATGAAAGTTCTTTTCTCTTGAAGGTCTTATGCACTAGAGTGTGTTTTGTCTGATGTGGTGGATGACAGAACCTATTTAGAGCAGGCAGGCATGGGGGCCCTAGGGTACCACTCACCCTGCCCTGTGACGGTCCTGAATCTATGTAAACATACTCAGCAGTGCCTTCCTGAGAGTTCATTCACCCAAATAAATAATCTAGATTAATGAGAGCTGTGAATTTTGCAGTGCTTAATACTTGACGTCCTCTGACCAAGCACTTCAGACACATCTCATTAGAATCGCCTAACAACCCTGTGAGAGAACATTCATTATCTCAATTTCAAAGGCTGAAATGGAGGGTTAAAAGAGTGAAATAACTGGTCCAAGTTCACTCAGTAGGAAGGGAAGCAGCAGTATTAAATGAAAGTCGTTCTGGCCACAGATTCTGATCTGAGCTTCTCCTTCATGCACCCCTAGTCCCAGAACCATGCGAAAACTATCCACTCCCTTAGTTCTGAGGAATCTGGGCTTGGGGCTGACCTGAAATCTTGTTTTGGAAAGCATCTCTAATCATCTGTGGCCTTGAACTGATGGATTGACATAGACATCTGGTAAGACTTCAATGTTTGTGGAAGGACAAGATCATTTTAATAAGCATCACTAATTTATACATCAATTTAGCAATCATTTCATATATGTTAGGAAATTATTTCCAAATGATATTAATTGAAGATTTATTTTATCTCTCTTATGTACCCAGCATTATCACTCAGTATAATAGATTAGTTTTACTGATTTAAAACTTTTTATATATAAAAACCTAGAGTATTTTTTATTTTTGTCGGATGGTTTTGTTTTTTTTTTTCTCAATATATGCTTGTAAATCTTTCCAGATAACTGACCCTATCAATAGTTTGCTTACTTTCCTTCTTGGGCAGTGTTCCTATGGGAACATTACCAAAAGTTTGTCCATTT
>NW_004569134.1:0-1003 GCF_000260355.1 Condylura cristata
TTTCACCTTTTTTAACAGCTGTGTATGTTTACCCATGGAGACTGTATTCCCTGGCATTTTCGTTCAGCCGTCTGTTGCTGTGTGTTTAGGTTGCTCCTCGACGTGGCTGCTGTGGATGTTGCTGCTGTGGATATGGGATTGCGCAGATCTGTTCATATTTGCCTTTTCATAGTCTTTGGATAAACACCTGGTATTGCTGGCTCAGATGGTATTTTTAAACAGGAATTTCCAAACTGTTAATCCATAGTGGCTGCACTTTTATATTCCCACCCAGGGTGGGTGTTTCCTTTTTTCTACCTCTTTGCCAACAATTTGTTGTTTGCAGTGCTTTTGACCAAGGGCATTTTTAGAGGGGCTGGGTGAGGGCTCATAGTAGTTTCATCTCCTTTTGGAAATTAACCCCTTGTTAGGTATATAATGTGCAATTACCTTCTAAAAGCTTTTGAGGTTGTAGTAGTCCCTTTTATTTTAGCTTTTTGTTTCCCTTGCCATTGGGTTGTGACCCCAAATACATCCCTGTGCTTGATGGTCCTATGTTTTCCCCAAAGCATTTTATGGTTTCAGGTTTCTATTCAAGTCTTTAACCCATTTTGAATTAGTTTTTGTTTTTAATGCTACTATCCAGAGCCATTTGGTAAATAGGCTTTCCTTTCTCCATTGTGTGATTGTGGCTTCTTTGTCAAAGATTATTTGTGTGGGTTTATTTCTGGACTCTCTAGTCTACATTTACAGTCACATCAGAAAGAATGAAACACTTGGCAAACTTGACCAAAGAGGTGGAAGTCATATACATTGAAACTGTTAAAGAAAATAAATAGAAACACAAAGAAATGGAAAGACATCCCATGTTCATAGATTGGAAGAATAAACATTGTTCAGATGGCCACATAATCTAAACCACTTTGCAGGTCCAACATCTATAAAAATCCCAATGACATTTTTGAAGGAAATAGAACCATTAACAAATTTGCATGGAACCACAGAGGACCCTCCCAGTAGCCAA
>NW_004569135.1:0-1013 GCF_000260355.1 Condylura cristata
CTTTGAGTCTGTGCCCAAGGTGCCCCCGCCCCCAGGGGTCCTCCCAGTTGTGCCCCGTCATTTCTCCACCGCCCGTCAGCCCGCGTACCCCCACACGCAGACACTGCCTGGCTGCCACAGTAAATACTGGGACAGGAGGGAAGGGGGCTCTGGCTGTTTGAGGGGTAACAGATAACTTTCGTGAGTGTCTGGGCCCCCGGATACCCAGGGAGATCCCAGGTCCGCCCCTTATCAGGGCGCCGGGGCAGGCAGGACGCGGCCAGCCCGCGCTTCCTGGTAGGGTGGTGCCAGGCCTACTGAGAACCCGCCGCCCTGCCGGGCACGGCGCCTGGGAGACAATTGGGCTAAGGGGGGCCTGGGCCCAGGCTGCCCGGGCGGGGTTCCGGGTGACACCCCGGCTGGAGGGGCCGCCTGTGCCCTGGGGGGCACGTGGCAGCTGGGACCCACTGTCAGCCCAGCTCCCGCCCTGCACCCTTGCAGCAGTGGGGCCGGGCCTGCCGTGGGGAGCCTGGCCGCCTGGCGAGGTGGGGGGGCAGGCCGCGGCCCCCGGGCTGCAGAGATGTTCTGGGTCCTCCGTCTGACCTGGGCGGGCGGGCGGGCGGGCTTTGCCCGGCGCTGAGGGAGACCAGCACTGAAGGCTGCCCTGGGGCTCCTTCCGCTCGGCCCACGGCAGGCCCAGGGCGTGGCGGGAGGGGTCAGGCGGGACTCAGTCCTGGGGCAGCTCACCGTGGTCAAGGCCCCCCTCAGGGTGCGCCCCCCACGCACCAGGCCCTCAGTGGGCCGGCAGCCCAGCGGTCAGTCACTGGGGCGGGCGACAGGCTGGCCCCACCCAGGCAGCCTTCCCAGCAGGGGGCCCCCCGGACAGCACCCCAAAGCTGCAGCTGGCTCCGGGGCTGCCTGTGACGGCCAGTGTGGACAGCTCCACTGGCTTCCTCCTGCACGTGGCCTGTCCCTCCGAGGCCGCCCAGGGCCCACTCCCCTGGCGGCGAGACGAAGGCCTGGTGGCCACTCAC
>NW_004569136.1:0-1009 GCF_000260355.1 Condylura cristata
TGGCCTGGACAACCCTCTGTTTTATGCTTCAAGGAACCCCTAGGGGGTCTGCAAAGATTGGCCTAGTCTGGTGGTCAGGAGCGCCCCAGCATGCTCCTGGGGACACGTTTCAGGGACGAGTTATGGAGCAGGTTGGCAAGGAAAGACTGCTTCTCAGTGGGCAGCCCTCTTGCTATTTATTAGCAGTAATGAACAAGCATGATTGATTTTGTGACAATGGCAGGAGGAGCAGTGACCAGGGGAAACCAAGAGTAATCAACTTTATGGGGAACAGGAGGGGACAGGTTGGCCACATATACAGGGAGCACTATCCGTGTAGGTGCTTGATGTTTCCGGAGCTACTCCCAGACAACCTCAGGCCACAGCCACACAATCAGTCAAACGGTTCCCTAGGTGTCCATGGCTGCCTCGTGACGTGGGCCATTGTCTTAAGGCAGTCATGCAGGAGTGCCTTGTCCGATTATTTTGCAGACACAGGTGCATAGAAAGGCCAGACACAGAGGTGCAGAGGCCCCAAGTGGTAGAGAGGCCACGGTGTAGCTTAGAACCAATGACTGAGGCACCATTAGAGGAAATAGGCAGTAGTGTTTATTCAGAGAGAACTGGATATGTTCCCATGTCCTTTAGTCATGGCAAATTTGAAGAGTAAGTTCATAGATGTGTCTATGAACAGGAATTAGAAGATATTCAGTTATCTGCTTTTCAGAATGCTAGTGGTATGTGCCTACGACTTAGAGTTAAAAGAAAGTGCCTTAGAGTCTAATGGGAATAGAACCATCTGTCCACATCATTCACTAATCCCTATACTTGGAAGTCTATAAACCAGAAGCTCCATGTGTGTCCTAGAAAGTTCTAGAAAGAGGTCTTTGCCATTTGTCAAATCATGGAGAAAGCATAAAAGTATAGGTTGGCTAAAGGAAGAGTGAAATTTCATTAGGTCACAGAAGTAACACTAAAAAATGAAATATGTCCTAGGAAATGAGAAAACATGCACTTTCCTCATGTCCAT
>NW_004569137.1:0-1003 GCF_000260355.1 Condylura cristata
AAAAAAAATGTGAGTGTGTGGATCAAGTTGAGGCTTCTGAGCCGGAAGGGCCAACGCGCGCCTTCTAGTTGCATTAAGCAAATCGACTTTAAACCAGCCGGACGGGTCGCGCTGAGGGCGACCCACGCTCCCCCCGCGGGCAGGCGTCGCCTCGGGTTTGCCCATCCTCTGCCCGCGCGCGGCGTCTGCAGAGCTTGCCACACCCTCTGGGTTCATTTCCCAAAAAGCGCAGGAGGAGACTCGGCAGCACCGCCCAGGCCACTTTGGTGGGCTTCACCGGGCCTCAGCTTGCTGCCCGGGCGCGCGGCACAGGCCCGGTGCCGGCGAACTGTGAGCGCTCAACTCACCGCTTACGCGCGAGGCCGGGAAACGCGTGTGAGACGGCCGCGAGGCCGCAGCGTTAACTCTGGCGGGCGAGGGACAGAGCGGCCAGCCGGCCCGGGGGGACACCCGCCCGCTGCAGAGCTGTCAGGGTAAGTTCCTCTCACTGCTTCCTCCAGTTTCTGTCCGGCCGCGGGACAGCAAGGCGCAGGTCAGTCCTCAGCGCAACACAGACCTCAGGTAACTCGCCGGTGGTCTCGTCTGCCCTCCCACTCTGGCTGCCCAGCGTGGGCCTGGTGGTCAGCTGGCAGTTGGGACGGGATCTCAGACGCTGCCCAGTGAGTCGCAGCCATCCTCACGCGGCGGACGCGAGAAGCGCCTCTTGCCCGCAGCCCAGCGATGCGCCTGACGCCTGGGGAGATCCCTCGTGTCTTGAAGCCGTCGGGCTCGGTGGCCCTGACCGCAGGGACGGGGCTTGGACGGGTCTGCAGGTGCGGCCGGTGAGCTTCCTCGCTGCCGCCCACAGGTGATTTTACTTGCGGCTGCGATTCAGACCTCGCTGTCATTTTGCATCTCGGGGCCTTTAGCTCTCAAGTTTACTGTCCTGAAAACAAAACAAAGCGTTTTCATGCTGTCATTGTTGGGGCATAAGGAAAAGCTTGGGGTTCACAGTGCCTCTCGC
>NW_004569138.1:0-1005 GCF_000260355.1 Condylura cristata
GCCACACACGCTGGGTCCTCCGGCCGCTTGCCCGTGGCCGTCCTGTCTTTGTTGACCAGCCCCGCGTGCTAGAATGTGTCCCTTGTGGCGAGGGCCACCTCAGTGTGCTCCTCAGTCTGCTCCCCTGACTACCTTGTACTTCAATAAAAAGCCATTAATGGTGATGCTCCAAGCTCATCCTTCTTTGGCTAATATTTTGGGCTTTGAGGGTTTGCCGAAGCCTGCCAGACGTGGGGGAGGGGGGAGCTGGAGGAGTCTCCACCGTGCAGGCTGCTGGCCGGGGGTGCTGACACATGGGGGCGGGCTGCGGGAACAGGACACTGCAGGGTGCCAAGGGCCAGCCCACGCCTCTGAACTCTGGCAGCGGGAGCCGTCCCCCTCCCCGGCACCGGCGCCTCACCTCCCGGACCCCGGCGAGACAGCATCGCCTGTGGAGTAGCCACGCTTAGGACATCTCTCCTGGCTCGGGGACACCTTGAGCCTGACTTCCGCTGAGAGGGTGCACAGCTGGGGAGAGGGGACCAGGACCCTTCCGGCCTGGAGCCCGGCCCTGGCCTGGGCTGGGTGACAGGGCCAGCGCCGAAGGACACGCCAGAGGGCGCTGTGCCACCCCCAGGACTCGAGGCCTCGCGCTCAGCAGCGCTGGGAACTGCAGGACCTTGACCAGAAAGCAGCTCTGGAAGAACAGTGGGGCAAACTGATATGGGTGCAAACCCGACGACTGCAGGCAATCGTGGGTCATTTTCTTAGGGGTGATCAGACCCTGGCGGCCTGAGAGGTGCCCGGAGAGGCTGCCGGGGGCTCATTGCAAGAGGTTTCCACAGCCAGAGGCGCCTGGGCGAGAGGAAGCCCACTTGGCAGCCGCGGCCATTGCTGGCCGCAGCTGGGGGCTGGCGGGCAGGCGGGCAGGGTTCACTCACCTTCCTGTTTGAATTCTTTGTAATAAAATCTTTAAAAATGTTGATCGATGAGGAAACTAAGTGGCGTGGGCCGTGAAGGCACAGC
>NW_004569139.1:0-1005 GCF_000260355.1 Condylura cristata
GAGAGACACAGGTAGGCAGAGAACTTCTGCTGCTGCTTTGCAGGAAAATGTTTGAGAGAAGAAACACCTGCATTTCCACAGGTGGGTAGGAGAGCTGCACAGCCCAGAATCTGGTTTAACATCTATGTGTTCTGTGTGTGATCTGTCATCCGTGGTCTACGACCATCTATCTACAGAGGCCCCAGAGGAAGAGTTGGTATGACCTAGAAGAAGTTACAAAAGTCAGAAAAACTGAAAACCTTTGCAGCATCATGTCTTCACAGGGGATTCACTAAGTTCTTGATGTGGAAACTGATGAACACTGAACACAGTTAGTTCAATGTTCATGTGCATCTCATCAGTGTGAGGTCTGTTTATGAAGCCACTCCCCCAAAGACCGAGGAGAAGAACTCCTATAGGTAGGCTAGACCTGTCTATACATGTATGTGCAACAGTGTGCGCTTATGCTGAGATAGGAAGAGGTTGCATCTTGAATGTACATTTGATGAAGAATCCATGTGCATGGATTCAACACAATCAAAACAGAGAGCCAACATTTACTGCACAATTACTATGCACCACAAGCTATTCTAAACCTTTCATGTACTTATTTATTTTATCCTTTCTGGACCCCATGAGAAGCTACTATTATGACTCCTATTCATAACACAATTCGGCATAGACATTTTAAGCAATATGCCCAAGATTACATAACTAATAGTACAGTATCTGTATTATTGCTGCATAACTAATTCATTCCAAATTTAGCAGTTACTTCAACAAAAATATATTCATCATTTCTGTGGGTCAGAAATCTAGGGCTGCCATCAGCTGTGGCCAGCTCCAGATCTCAGCTGGAAGAGGGTCCATTACCACACACACTCATGTGACTATTAGCAGGATTCTGGTCTTTGGGCTTGTTGGATGGAGATGTTCTCTGGTTTTTATTTATTTATTTATTTATGCCACATAGGCCTTTTTATGAGGAAGCTCAAAATATGGTATTCCCATTGAAGGGAGCAAGAG
>NW_004569140.1:0-1006 GCF_000260355.1 Condylura cristata
ACCCGAAGCCGCTTCCGGTTCGTTCTAGCGCCTTCACGCCCCAGGCAGCGGCCACCATGCACCTCCCGGCCGCCATAGGTGAGTGAGCCCCGCCCAGAGCCCCCAGGCCCCCACGAGGAGCCCCAGGCTGGGCCACAGGACCCCGCACGCCGCCCCCTGACAGGGCACTGCCGGTGGGCAGCAGCTGAGCTGCGGGGGGGCCCGAGGGCGGGACCACCAGCCCCCCCACTCCTGGCGTCCTGCCCGGGCCCCTGCCCACCCTGGCCTGGAGTGGGCGGCACCGGGGCTGTGTGTGGGGTGCGCAGGCACCGCCCTGCCGGCTCCCTGGGGCAGGAGAAGTTGGGGCGCAGCGCAGCCCCCTTCCCTGTCCCCTCTGGGCCCGGCGGCCCTCCCTGCCCGCTGGCCTGCTGCTCTGCCGACCGCTGGGCCGTGGCCATCGGCCGAGCGGGGGCGGGCGGGGCTGGCCAGGCCTCAGCTGCGGGAGGCCACACAGGCGCCCAACGAGTTTATCCCGTAGACCTGGGCAGTTTGCCCCCTTGGGGAAGGGGGTGTCGTGGCTGCCAGCTGCACCCCAGGGGTCCCCCGAGGCAGAGGGAGGTGGTCTTGGCCCTGGCTGAACCGCGGGCCAGCCCGGGAGCGGGCACTGGCCGGGGGCTGCTGGGGGGGCAGCGCCTCACGACCGAGTGAGCGCCCCAGGCACGGCAGCTGACCCCCGCCCTGGCCTGCAGGCGACTACACGGACTTCTACTCCTCGCGGCCGCATGCCTCCAACGTGGGCATCATGTTCCGGGGCAAGGAGAACGCGCTGATGCCCAACTGGTGGGTGCGGGCAGGGTCGCCTCCCACCCCGGTGTCGGTGGGGGGTGCTGGGCACGGGCGGCCTCGCCTGCCCTGGGCAGTGCCCCCGCCTTCCCCCGGCGTCTCCGCCTCGCGCGTCTTCAATTCTGCTGTCATCCCGGGCGCCCATCCGGGCAGCCTGGCCTGTGCCCAAGCAGCCCCGCGCTCC
>NW_004569141.1:0-1003 GCF_000260355.1 Condylura cristata
CGAGGCAGGTGTGTGGGAGGGGAGTGTGCATGAGGTAGGTGTGTGCGAGGCAGGTGTGTGTGAGGAGAGTGTGCATGAGGCAGGTGTGTACGAGGCAGGTGTGCGCGAGGCAGGTGTGTGCGAGGAGAGTGCACATGGCAGGTGTGCGCGAGGCAGGTGTGTACGAGGAGAGTGTTCATGAGGCAGGTGTGTGTGAGGCAGGTGTGTGCGAGGAGAGTGTGCATGAGGCAGGTGTGTGTGAGGCAGGTGTGTGTGAGGGGAGTGTGCATGAGACAGGTGTGTACGAGGCTGGTATGTGTGAGGAGAGTGTGCATGAGGCAGGTGTGTGCGAGGCAGGTATGTGCGAGGAGAGTGCACAAGGCAGGTGTGCATGAGGCAGGTGTGCGCGAGGCTGGTATGTGTGAGGTAGGTGTGTGCGAGGTGCGTGTGTGCGAGGCGGGTGTGTGCGAGCCGGGTGTGTGCGAGCCGGGTGTGTGTGAGGTGGGTGCCCCGAGACCTGTGTCCCTGAGGACCCACATCACAGCCGTGTCCTGCAGCCCACCTGTGGGAACAGCCACGCAGGGGCTGGCGGTCGCGGCCTAAGGAGATTTTCTTGGTCTGTTCAGGTACGAACCGAATAAACTATGCCATCCAGGGTGCCCACGAGGGGGGCATTTTTGCACTTTGTATGTTAAGGGACGGCACCCTGGTGTCGGGAGGAGGCAAGGACCGGAAGCTCATTTCGTGGAACGGAAACTATCAAAAACTTCATAAAACAGAGGTGAGCGAGCTGTTGAAGCACGTTTTGAAGCCGAAACCGTCATTCTAACCAGTTTCCACTCAGTTTGAAATCTTTACAGTTTTGAAGGATTTAGACGCAGTCTCATTAAGTGGGCCATTTTTCATTAAAACCTTGTTAAGGTTTTACTAAAACTACTAGAGGTAGTTTAAGGAACGACTGCTGTAGTGGATTGGAGTTTCTAAAACTTGAGGCGACTTCACATGTCGAGTACACATGTCTGCA